>NW_020524264.1:0-217500 GCF_003368295.1 Carassius auratus
CGCCCTACTAAAATGGCTTGTTTAAACACGCCCCCACATGTCTACATCACGATGTGGAAAGATTTGCATAACGGCAACCAAATGTTCCCCGAAAGAAAGCATGTCAGAGTTTGCTACCTCCTATTACAACAGATGGTAGCATAATTCGGAAGCAAAATCTTTAATATGTACACCTGCCCCAACCCTAAACCTACCCTTACAGTAGGATAAATACAGTGTTGGTAGCATAATCTGATAGGTAGGATTATTTGGTAGAACACCGTGACACGACATCACTGTGTTAAGGGGTGTAACAATTCCGTTACACGCTTGAGGAATTTAGCCAATAACAAAGCACTGGATTGCTGGGCAATCAGAGTACACCTCGCTTCTCAGACCGATGAGCTTTTTAAAAAACTACACATTTCAGAAAGGTGGGGCATAGAGGAGAAACAATAATGTGCAGTATCTGAAAATAATGTGTTTTTTTGTTTTGTTTTGTTTTTTTACGTTAAACCGCATAAACACATTTCATTATGCCAAATGCACAAAATAATGTTCTTCTTAGCAACATCATATGACCCCTTTAGGAGTTCTTCTTTTTGGACCATTAGTCAACCAATTCACTGTAAAACCTGCAGGTGTTATGAAAGTCAAACTGTGTAATGTAACTGAGCAGAGTGCTCACTAAAAATCTGTTCACTTAGGTGATCTTTTTAAGTAAATTTTTCTCTCTGACATGACCTAAAGTGGTGAGTTTACTCCGTAATTAGTTCATTCGTTTACACCAGTATGTCCAAATCAGGCCAGTTTATGGACTAATTGTGACCTTGAGAAACTGCACTGACTTTTTAATTGGCCAGTCGTAGCATATTGTGTCATATTATTTTTGTTTCATTTTTGTACTGTCAATTATTTCCTTTTTCCGAATTTTGAAGAGGCACTAACTGCATTGCTTCCTCACAAAACACCCCTGGCTGAAGGAACATGTTGTGTTCCATAATGTTTCAAACTTCTTGTGCCATGAAGGATACAGCATCCAGTCAGATTTGAGTCTTGTCAAAAAACTTGCTAAAACTCTTTAGTATGTTGTGCAGAAATGGGCTGCGGTGTTCTCTCTAGGCTTGCTCTCCTTTTTTCAGCTGGTGGGGGGTCTTCTGAATCCGATAGTTCTCTCATGTGAGGGGTTTAAACAAGTGCTAGAGACATTTCAGCTGTTTCACAGACTGCGAGAGTTACGATACTGTCAAAGAGGCAGCAAGAGACGGAGTATGTGAGAGAATCACTGTTCTTCAGCAAGTGTGGTGCTAGCAAGTTGGTCTTGTAGTTTTTTTTCTCACAGTCTCCATCATGATGACTGTCATCAGTAGCAATAAGGAATTATTTATTAAGCGCTTCAGCATTCTTGATGCATGATTTTAAGTGAATGTAACTAGATTAGCTGGCTGTTACTCCTGTGCAAGGCCTTCAGATTCATACTCCAACTAGTTTCTAGTCTGATTCTGTAATGAATTATACATTGACCTTATACTGAATTGTCTGTTTATCTTTCAGCATTTTTTAGCTTAATGTACTTTTGAACTTTGAACATAGTGGTAGTAACCCTCCAGCAGCATGAGTTCAAAAATGCTAAAGATTTCATCTGAGCTTCAACCTTCTCTTCCTCTCTTTCTCGCTCTAATCTCCAGCTATGTATCTTATTGTACTATCAGCCCTGGTCATTTCCTGTCTGTTTTAATGCATTGGATTTGAGCCACAGCCACAATTTTCATTTGCTTTATCATGACTCACCTCAATTCAGTTTTATTTCCCACTGTGTTTAATTTTCCTATCCATGTCGCTGTGTTTACATGCACAGTATTTTTTTTTCAATCTATTCAGGTATCTAATGTATCACATTCCTTCCAAAAACATTTCTGCACATATGAAAAGTGGCATTTAGTTACCATATTGGCGAGAAGCTTGTGAGTCCTATCAGAGAACGAGAGTCAGCTGACTGAAGAAGTTATGCTACTCAGCATGGAACCTCACTGAATAATTGGCATGTTTTGCTTTTCTAACATGTCTAAAAATATGCCAAGAAGGCTTTTTTCTCATATTGCTAACTTAACTTGGTGAAAACAGTGTGTTGAAGCCTTGCATAGTGTTAGGGTTGGGCGATGTCTTAAAATTTGGCATCGGACAATGTCTACAGTGAAACATTGTGATGGACTATGTCATCAACAGGGTCAGCGAGGGATTGGGGGAGGTGTGCCCAAAGCATGAGTCCTTTTAAGGGAAAACAACTAACGATTCCTATCACTGTGTCTTCACCGGGTGCGAGCAGTGTGACGCAAAAAAATACTATAGAACCACTGATCTATAATAGAGATTAATCATATATAGATCAGTGTATAGAACTCATTTTGATCAGTGATGCTGTCTACACTCATGCGGCGTGGCATGACACCACAAATCCCTGACAGTAAACTGCCGCCGCTTTCTTTTTATGATGTGCTGACACAAATTTCACACGACAACTTTAGCGTCCGGGGTAGTTACGGTGTAAGGAGAGATGGCTGAGTATGATGGCAATGATTTGCAGATCTTCAGTACCACTGACAAACATATAATCTTGTAAAATGTATGGTAAGGACTGCCGCTCCATAGTATAAATAGAGTATGTGCGATCGCAAATCTCGAAAGTCATAGTGAAACTAAAACAAAAAAACTGAAAAAGATGGCATTGTTTATCGGCCTAACCCTAGTTGGGATGTACATTACATCGTCCAAACTAAAGCCATAGGCAAACAGTCCTCTCTCTTACAAGTAGTGTTGGGTATTTTGACCATAAGCGAAGGTTTCAAGTTAAACCTCTTAAAGCTGCAGTAGGTAACTTTTGTAAAAATATATTTTTTACATATTTGTTAAACCTGTCATTATTTCCTGACAGTAGAATATGAGACAGATAATCTGTGAAAAAAATTTGGTCCTATTGCCATTTGCAGAAAGCCATCCGCTCCCGGTAAGAAACAACCAATCAGAGGTCCGGTCCGTAACTTTGTTTGTGCTCAAAATGTAGAAAAAATTATATAATAAGCGAGTACACCATGAATCCGTTTTCCAAACCGTGTTTTTAGCTTGTCCTGAATTACTAGGGTACATCTATAATAAGTGTTTATATTCGGACTATTTTAGATTGCTTCTGGGATACCGCGGTGGAGTAACCCAGTACCTTTGTGATTCTTCATAGACATAAACAGAGAGAAGTAGTTCCGGCTACGATGTTCTTACACAAGACGCAAGCAGTTCTGTTTATTAACCGATAGAGCGTCAAAAGTTCCCTACCGCAGCTTTAATGATAGATTTGTTTATTACAAACATATAGAATTTTTTAATACACAAAATATTAATAGGTGGACTGGAGTTGTCAATATACTTGTGGATTTTTTTTCATTCACTGCAGAGGATCCATTGGTGAGAGAGTGATTTAATGCTGTATTTTTATATGTTCTAATAAAGAGACAAACTTATATACTGTACATTATGGATGGCCTGTGGGTAAATACATTTTCAGCAAATGTTTGGGTGAACTATTCCTTTAAGTTTCATTGTGGTCTGACTGTAGTAATTTATATAATAAGTTAAGAACTTATAATAAGTTATATGAAGGAAGAAAAATAATGGCATCTTTCAGTTTAACCATTTAAGGTTTCTAAATGTAGCCAGACACCAGGCAAATAATCTGACTAACTCTTAGGTAGGTCTCTTGAAGCATCTTGGAGACTTTGCCACAGTTTTTCTGGATTGAGTGTTGAACTCCAGTCTGGATTGAACTGTCTCAGTTTGTTCTGTTTCTTCATGGCATTCCAGACAAACTGGATGATGGTGATATCAGATCTCTGTATGGAGCACATACTGTTGTCAGACCCCATATTTAAACAAAAAAACTCACTGGATTATTACAATTAATGGCAAAATTAATATTTGGAAATGTAAACTAAAAATGTCATACTCGGACACAAAAGCAAAAAGACTTAAAACCATTTTTTTTTAGCTGGTGAAAATACTAGTGTTCTAATAATTTTGGCCACCACTATATATATATATATATATATGTTATGTTTGCTCCTTTTGAAGTTAATATCTGGTATGGATCGAGATAGTCAAATTATTTGCCTGGCGTTTGGCTACATTTAGAAACCTCAAATGGTTAAATTGAAAGATGCCATTATTTTTCTTCCTTGAACATCCGTCTTGTTCAGACAGATCTTCAGGGGTTCAAAGTAGTGTGTTACTTTGTATTTTCAGCAGTCTTGCTATTTTAAGCCTAAAATGTTCACGTTGTCAGTGTTTCTTTCATCTGTGCTGCTGAAGCTGTGATCCGGTTTGGTGTAAATGACAGGCTGCTGTAGGTTGTGTAAAAAAGCGAGACCGTACAGCGATCTGTGTCGTGACAGGCAGCAGTTTCATTCTCCAACAGTGCGTTCTCAAGCTGAGCCTTTAGTAATGAATGCAGAGATGATTCCCAGGGCCACTTCAGCAGTCCTGGCCTGTGGCTTTAAACAGGAAGCGCTCTGTTACTGCCAAACACTGCATTTTGAGTGAGTGCAGAAATGACGTACGCTCTCTTTGGCTTCTGACGCTCACTGCGTGAAGATTTGTTGTTTGCTGAGTGTGCAAAATGAAAGCTTCCAAAGCTATATGATCCACTCCAAAAATAGTAACATTATGTTATATCTGGACGTCTAAGCAAGTAAACAAGTGTATAGTTAAAATGTATCTAATTGCAGTATAGTAATTCATATGAATAACATGCCAAATAATTATTTATGCACTTGATTTATTAGTTTATTTCATTTAAAATGATTTGATCTTGACTTTGTTCGTTAATATCCAGTTTCATGTCTAGTTCAGGTATAGTTCAGCCAAAAATGAATAATTTTCTTTTTATCCACAGATGAACAGTAAAGTTAGGTCACAATTCACTGTTGTTTGTGGAAAAGAGCAGCACTGCCATATTTTTGGAGCCCCTTGTTTTTAAATTTTTAGCCCCTTGTTGTTAAATTTTTTTGGAATGACATGAGCATGTTCAAATGATGACAGCTTTTTCATTTTTGGGTGAACTTTCCCTTTAACAACCTCCTGCTGTGACACATTCTCTCACTGTCTCACACCTTTACCTGCATGACAACAGAGCTGCACATGCAGTACTCTCGAGGAGATGGTGATTCAGAGACTGTATGCTAACTTTCCATTTCAGGAGGAAACCATGTGCCTCTGAGTGTGAATTAAGTCTAAATTCAGAATCCAATTTGAAAGGTGCAGAACATCTGTGTCTGCATCAGATTTAGAGCACACTAAAACATGAAATTTCTGACATAATACAGTCATCATCCTAATTAGAAATACCACCTGAACCGCTCTTAAAGCTCTTGAGTAATAGTTCACTGAAAAATTATTTCATTATTTACTTGAATTATTATTTTACATGAATAATGTATGACTAATGTTATTCTGTGGGTTGGTACAAGTTTCTGTGTTTTTTTATTTATTTTATTTTTTTATCGTGGATCTAATGATGTAGACGAGAGTGGAACTCCTTCTATGAGCATTTCTCTCGGAAAAGCTCGCCTACGCACACGTTGACCAGAGGAGAGTGAGACCGCGCACATCAACGCGCTTCATCGGGAAAACGTCGGCATCGCAGCATAGGATTTGTTCGAGAATGCCTCCAAATAAGTGCGTTTTTGGATGTGAGGGAAAGTTTACCGTGTTCAGCTTCCCCAAGAACCAAGCGTTACATGAACAGTGGATGCAGTTTGTTTTTCCTGGGCAGCAACGGAGTGTAGCAAGTACCTTTGTGTGTTCTGGTCATTTGAGTGACAAATGTTTTATAAACAAGGCCCAGGTCGACACTGGATTTGCATGTCATTTGCTATTAAAACATGAAGCCGTCCCTGTGATAAAAGAGCCCATTCTTTACATACTACAAGTATTAATTTCTACTGTACTATTGTGAAATAAAAAAGCATGGAAATTTAGGGGTTTTTTTTAACCACGTGAATTTTATTTTTCTGAGAACTAACCCTTAAATATATTCAAATAAACATGTGAATGCCATGGTCAGGGCCGTCGCTGCGGGGTGAAAGGTAGTGATGATTATAGGGGCCCATGGCTGACGTGGGCCCCCTGTCGATTTCAACCGACTGCTCGAGACCATCACGAAAGCTTAATAGTTGCACGTGTCTTAAGTCTTGCCAATGAAAACATTTAAAACAGTGCATTCAAACACAAGACGCTGAAAAACTCTTTGGTCTCTTCTTGCTCTTGAAACAACACATACCACATACCAACACATACCAAAACTCATCTTTGCGAATATCATCTCAAAAATAGTCGGTTATGTCTTAAGTGAAAGTAAACATTTGAGAAAGAAATCAGATGTCTATCATTATACCGAATGTATTGTCTCTTAAAGTGACTGCGCCTAATTTACTAGCTGCTGTCAGTGTCCTTAATGTTAATCCAATAAATTAAATGGGAGAAAATCATTTACAGCTCTTTACTGAATTACTTTGTAGTTTTAACAAGAATTAATCTTAAATAATGTTTTATTTATACAGTAAAGACTATGCAATGCTATTTATATTTGATTATTCAGTTTCTATAAACTGGACACCTACAACCTTGGAAAAATTAAAAAACTTTGTTTGATTTGTTTATTTGTGCTATTTTCACAATTTCAAACAGGGCCCACAGGAACAGCCTGCACCAGGGCCCCGCAAACCCCAGCTCCGGCCCTGGCCACGGTTGTCTATTTTGTGGATTATAACAAACTAAAAAGGCTACAAAAATGAGTACAATGCATTACTCTCTACATCTTTAATGAAGATCTAACTCACAACATCACTTCCAACTCAATGCTACTGATAGTAGACTGATATGGTGGAATTACTGTAATTCTCAACCTGAACTAATTAAACATTATGATGAAAATCAATAGAATTGATAATAAAATAGCTCAGAGCTGTTACGCAAGCTCCCAGCTTCTGTAGCAAACATACAAGCTCCATTCCAAAACCTAGTGTGCTGCCTACGGAGAGAGCATTTTAAGACATCACATGGCTGTTCCAGAAGGTAGGCAGCTTAATTATGCCGCCTCCTACCTTGTTTTGGTCAAATTCTAAGGCAGCACTGCATATATATTTTATAGAGAAGGCAATTCTATATCACATTGTTATGAGCTCTGTAAAATATCTATCTTAAAATGGTTGAAGCCAGCTTATATTATCATAAAAATGTTTTTCCTGATATTTATTTTTGGTTTAGTTTTTATGCTTTGGAGTACTGTAGTGTTGTTGACTTAGCAGCATACTAGCACTATTTTTTTTTGATTATTAATTATGAAAATGTTCTCCCTTGTAATAAGCAAAAAACAAAGGCAACTGCATGTTTTCTTGTAGAATATAAGTTGCTTATTACTTCTCGATTATTTGATATTTTTGGTGGATTGCTTGTGGGTTGTGGTGACACACATCAATTGGTATAGATTTACACAGAACTAGCTGAGGAAACAATTCAATACACCCTTCTATGATCAATGGCACACACATTCGGTTTATCTGTTTATCAGACATGTGGCCTTTTTTAACAGCTAGATGTTTGCAAAACATGAAAGGTTTTAGAGGTTATTGTGGAATGACTTAAACATGATAAAGAATATAAATTACTCAAAAATCATGACTCAGTCTAGCAGAGTGGCATGATTTTAAAGTACATCATTATATAATGACAGATGAATGGTATAGTGAAAGTGACATTAGCATAAGCCCAAGATCACTCTATTGAAAGTAAATGGCTCTTTTAGATCATAAATGTAATGGTGCTGCTTTTTATATCTTTGCTGTTGGTTTTATAGATCAAGCTAAAGCTGTATTAATGTCTGTATATTTGTGTTGAATTACTCATTTTATTGTGAGTATCATGCATTTACAAATCTGTTTTGATTGGCCCATGTGCTTCTATCTAGTGGAAGAATGAGAAGTACTGTGTTGTATTGCTAACATGATAACATTATAATCTGAGTTTGCATATTATCTGAATATTAGCATTTCCTAATTTGAAAGTGTTTGGGTGGCCATTCCTGGTGGATCCAAACATGCTTTTAAACTATATTACAGAAATGCTTGCAAACGTTTTCTGTAGTAACGCTGCCAAACACATGTAGCAGCCTGAGTGACATTCAATTAACAGCCTTTCACTGACTCGCCTGGATTTATTCCTTCCTGTCAGCATCTGCCCACGGATGTCTTCATGAAAATACATAAGCAAACAAATGCACATGCATACTCTACTCTCAGTGCACTTTAACTTTCAGAAATGGTTTCTTATCTTCTTCTATGAATAATTTATTCAATCAGATATCTATGTGAAGAATTACAGCTGAAAGCATCTGCTTAATGAAAAATGTAATTGCTTTAATGTTGATGTTTATGTTATGTTTAATGTTGCTGTCAGTATAATAAAGTTGAATGAGGACTAGGGCTGTCATCCTCCCAAAAAAATAAAAAAATTAGCCACATGAAATGTGCACTATATATTCTTTGTTCGCTAGTAAACTTTTCATTCAGATATTAACCTGCAGATTGTGGCAATATTGTTCACAAAGATTAACTAAATTAAAGCAACATGAACATTCTATTAATCAAATAATTCTGAAAAAATCAGCACAGCATTTCTTTTATATTGATAATACAACTTTTTCTAATAATACTGTATCTTGAGCAGTACTGTTTCTTTATATATATATATATATATATATATATATATTAAAATAACAGTTTCACAATCGCAATATTGCCCTTTTTCTGTATTTTTGATCAAATGCAACCTTGGTGACCATAAGACACTACTTAAAAATATTTTATATTAAAAAGAATGAATAGTGTGCATTAGTAGTGAGCTGAACAAGGACTGAGGTGACGTGTTTGTGTGTCCCTTTGTGTGACTTTCCCTGAGAGGTGCAGACAGCACAGTTTGCTCACACACACATGCACCATGTGACCGGAATCCTACCACAGCTGCGTATGCGTCAAGAGCAAACACACACACACACACACACACACATACATGCTCATATCTAAAGTCACTGATCACCGCAGGATTGCACGGCACTATTCCTAGAAACACATTACCAAACACAAGGCCTGATGGACAGGAGAGAAAGTTTGAAGGACATTTATTGCCATGTGTGTGTGATTGAAAGAGAGAAATGCCAGAAGTACTATGCTGCCTTTTGGTGGAACAATAAATTGTGAAAATGTGTTTTGTATGACAATCATACACTGAATGTTACAGATTGTAGAGGTATACTATTTTAGTTGATTGCTGTAGAGCCGATTCTTTTGAAGGTTTGCTGTTGCCGTGTTGGTAGTTACCAGTTCCCTGGTGTGAAGAGATTTGTTACACACAGAGAGAGGCAGAGAGTGTATGTGTGTGTGTTTTGCTACTGTACTGCTTGTAAACTGCATCAGCACTGCAGTAATTGACAGATCGTCGATGCAGTCATCAGGAAACCCACCGGCATGATTCTGCTGATCCCAGAGCAGCACTCGCGCTAATGCATGCTCGCTATCACACCGCTGCAGACATCATGTGTGAGTTTTTGTTCAACTCCTTAGCCGTGCGCTTCCACCGAAAGACTAAACTCCCGCAAAGGGCACATGCCTACATGTGAGTAAAGGACTGGAAAAATTTTAATGAATAATGAATGTTAAATTTGAGCCTATATGTGAAGATATGGGACAAAAGTTCAGATTGATCAATGTTCCTTTTTATGGCAAATACAAATTATCTTTAAAAAGCAGGTCATTTGGTTTTTTGAAAAATAAAATAAGTTGTTAATCAAAAAAAGTGCATAATAAATAAAGATATTGTCTCTCAAAAGAGAGAGTCGATTCAGAATTGCCTTAACGAGTCGTCATATTGTCGAATCTTTTGCCTGTTGTTGCTAGTATTCGTCACACATTTGCATAATCCAGAGTCTGACCTGCACACAAACACTTCTCTAGTTAGTGTGTTTACATCATGTTGAGTAGACGCTGTGTTCAAGGATACCACAGAAATGTAATTAGAACCATTTTGTTAGACATTGTAGACATATTTTGGTTTACAAACTATCCTTTCATCAGTTAGTCACGTTAGCACTCGATCAGATCCACCATTATTGTTTTCACATTTTAGCAGCTAAACATTAGCTGTTGGCATGATTCGATTGCATAAGTGTTTTTGTATGTCATTATTATAAGATGGGATTGGAGCACTATATTGTTTTATGTAAAGGTGCTTTGTCAATGGTAGCACTGGGTAACTGGCTCAAGGACTCCTCTCTTTAGCAATCACAACAGGCTTGGCCAGCTGACATATCAGAGCAGAGTAGGCTTATGGAAGGGAGGGGTTTGCTTCAAACTTGTTAGGAACAAATTATTTTGAAATCATTGGCAAATGACTCTTAAATGCATATTCTGAGAAAATAACAATGTTTTCTGACCTTAGATGCATTTAAACCTTTTATAGGGGATTCCAACACAATATTAGGACACTTTAAAATGCCATGTGACCTGCTCTTTAAGTGTCTGATAACCAATGTAAATAAGACATTTTTGCTCTTTGTGTAAATGATCCTCGAAATTATAGGAGTAAACATAATATGCAGAATCATAATAATAAATAAATTAGAATGATGAAGTGTGTCCAGATAAATAATTTTTAAGTGTCCATATGCAGCATTTTCAGATTAGCTGTTTTCAATAACTAAAAACAAATCAGCAATTGAAAAGGAATAATAAGAATAAGATAAAATGTGACTAAAGAATACAAATTAAAGATATTAAAGACAATATACATATATAAAATGAAACCGCAAAAAGCAAAAAATGTGATTTCCTTTATTAATGCTGGCAACAGGAAGTGAGTCATCACAGTACAGTACACCTGCTTTAGGGTGAGAGGGATACTGAAGTCTGTCTTACCTTTGTAAAACATTTCCTTCTTTTTTGTTTTTTCTGTCTCTCTCTCTCTCTGAGTCATCATCGAATGACTCAGTTCTTATCATTTTTTATGCCTAGCTTCTTTCGTTGACAGTATGCCACACATGCCACTGTTTTTCCCTTCCATCTCTCTCTCTCTCTCTCTCTCTCTCTCTCTCTCTTCTCTCTCTTTTCTCTGTGCCTCTTTCTCTCTGTATCATGTCCTCTCTCTGTTCCTCTTTCACACTCCCGCCATCTTCTCTTGTTCCTCCCTCGTTCTCCTGTATTCCGGCCAGATGGCTGAGTCCTGACTGGGCTGCATATGGGCATTTGAAATGCTAATGTTGGTTAGTGTGCTAATATGTTTGTCTACACTGATCCATTTCAGTGCCAAGATTACAGACTTGTTTTAGTCTCAACTTGTCAACAAATAAGACCGTTTGTGGCAGTTGTTGACCTAGAGCTCACTCTTTATCTCTCTATCTTGTTTTCTCTCAGTGTGGAGGGACATCCTCAGTGTCAGGACACGGCTAGCTTTTCCGACAGCACCTGTAGTCAGGGCCCATACCTGGGCAACTCGGAGCGTTACGGGAACATCCGAAACATTCCTGGCCCTCAGGGGCCTCCAGTGGCCCCTTCAAGCCCAGCGACCCTGGCCTGGGCGCAACGGACCCGCAACCAGCCCGCCAGCCTGGCACTCCGCAAGCAAGAGGAAGAAGAGAGCAAGCGCTGCAAAGCGCTCTCTGACAGCTATGAGCTCTCCACGGACCTGCAGGACAAGAAGGTGTGGATCTGCGTTCTTCAAGAAGTTCCCATTGCATACTTTATCTAAAAATTAACTAATTATAATATAATATAAAGTATTGTTTTTTATAGACTAAAAATCACTCATGAATCTAAAACAATCTTTAAAAAACTAAAATAAAATTGGGGAAAATGGTCAGTGATATGATGCTTTTTTGTCCTGATAATTAATTTAAACTAACAAAACATATACAAAGATTAAAATACATCTCTTTTGTGATGAGCATGTCATGTTCTAATTTCTTTTTAGTGCAAAAAGCCAAAAAATTCAGAATGGTGATAGCATAATAAAGCAAAAAAAGCAGAATTTTATGAAAAGCAAACCTCATTGAGTAGTTTAAACTTGTATTACATTTTAAAAAAAAAAGAAGGTAAGCAGTCTTGTAAAAATATAAATACAGTATACTTTTTTTAACTTCTGATGGTTATGGCATGGTGATCTTATACTGTATATAGTGTGAAAATAAATGTATATTATATTTATGTACAATAACACAAGTGTTATTATGTAAATAAAATCATGGTGTCATCTTTAAAAAGCAGTAATACTATATTTTAATATCATTAATGAAAGGAAATCTTCAGTTTGTCAAACACTGTTGACTTTTTTGTAGTATTTGTGCTTAATTAAGGTTTATCCTAATTCTCCGCGGCCCAAACAGCCCATAGAAAAATATACGTATTACTAAGTGTTTGTGTTTTAATGTGCATGGAGGCCATCTTACAGGCTTTAAACTACAGTCAAGCCTCAAATGTACATAATGGCCTCCGGTCATGCTAATGTGAAGCCAAACCTCCATCATCTCACATAATGAAAGATGAGATTGCACTTATGATACAGAGTGCTGTTATGCTTTCATATTAAATACTAAGGATGTCTGCATTGTGAAAATATCAGTTCATGTAGGAGTCCAACACTCCAACATCTACAGAATTACTGCTGCCCATATCTTTCTTCTTTGAGTAATAATTGAGAAAGACTGCTGTTAAATAAATATTTTCTTAGATTTCTTAAGTTTCAGGCTTAAAGAATATAGCATTTAGATGTCTTGTATATTAGGTTTAAAGAAAGCAATGCATCACTTCTTTCTCTCTCTTTTGCACTCTTTATTCAATTATAATCCATTTTCATGTCCTCTTACTGTCTTTTTGTCCATCTTCCTTTTCATCAGGTGGAGATGCTGGAGAGGAAGTATGGCGGTTACTTCCTGAGCAGACGAGCGGCTCGCACGATACAGACGGCATTCCGGCAGTATCGCATGAACAAGAACTTTCAGCGGCTGCGTAGTTCCGCCTCTGAAAGCCGAATGACTCGCCGGATCATCCTGTCAAACATGCGTTCGCAGTATTCTTTTGACGAAAGACAGCCACAGGCAATATAACAGTTTTTACATGCATAAAAGTAGAAAATTCAGCTCGACTGTGAAATCTTAATTCTGTTTTATGATGTTAACATAATTAATATAAATTCATTTTTACAATTTATGATTCTATAGGTTCAGCCCCAGATGCCCCAGCAGCAGCAAGGTCGATATACCAGCCATCACACTTCGACTCTGGGCACAGCTAGCCAGACAGGAACCACAGACTCACAGCAGGAGTCTGACTCACCTGCACACTGTCCTTCAGACAGAGAGGAGTACTCGCGTACAGACGACGCTTTCAACAAACAGGTGACAGATGTGTGAACCCTTCGATTAAAGTTATGTTAAAGTCCAAATGTATTTCAATACAGGTCAGATATATATAGCTGGGATAGAATACATTTAGACTCATAGCATGATTCGTAGACATCATGTACAGTATGAAAAATGGATATCCGTATTAAGATTTGCTAAAGATCTGAATAGAAAAAAGTACAATTGTTTAAATTAATTTTGGCGCATTGTTTAAAATATTTAAAAAAAAAGGTTTTACTTTATTTTTGTTGTTCATATAAATGCAGCCTGGTGAGAGTAAGAGACTCACAAAAAACATTAACTCTTTCCTCACCAAACGAAGAATTTTCAGTTATTAATAAGATGACGTTATTTATTTTAATGTATTGCATGTTCAGATATTCATACAACAATATATTCCGGGGCCATGAAATTTGAGTGAAAACCAGCAAAAACGCTGGCGATGGCTGTGTGCTTCCTCTCTCAGGTGACATCTCTGGCTGACTCTATGGACGACACTCTGACGTGTCAGTCTGGCCGAGAGGACTCTCAGGATGGTGGTGAGGGAGGAGGTGAGGAAAGCGAGGATTTCGGCGAGTGTGTATGGAGCAGCAAACCTACCTCCCGTAGGGGGGTCATGGGGGAGCAAGAACGTCTGGGGGTCATGCACGAGGACAGCACAGCTACCTCGTACAGCGACGTCACGCTTTATATGGACGACGGCATGCCTTGTTCTCCCCTATCCATCGAGCGGGTTCCCTCCAGCACCGACACTGAGTACTGGGGCGTCAGCAGCGGGGTCGGAGGACGCGAAGACAGCCGGGATACAGAGGGCGGCGGGAGCAATAACAGCCGGCGTAGCACACCATGCACCGAATGCAGAGATTTCCGGTTGCGGGGGTCACACCTCCCCGTTCTCACCATAGAGCCGCCTAGTGACAGCTCTGTTGACATGAGCGACCGTTCGGATCGAGGCTCCCTGAGCAGACAGCTGCTTTACGAGCAGGAGCCTACGGCGGGTGGATCACCTCAAGGGACTCTCAAACACAACCCCGTCCCTCGCACGCCCAATCCCTGTGTGGCACAGGGCCAGACGCGACCCCCGGGTCGCCCCATCCCTTCCCCTATTCCAACACACGTACCACACCACACAATGATGCACCACCATCACCACCCACACCTTCACCATCCGTTGCACCACCACCCTATGCCACACATTCATCACCCCTACCCAGACCCCACGTCTCCCTCACCCACTCAGCCTCCACTCACGCCACTTTCTTCCTCGTCCTCCGCGCCACTGCCCACTACTGGCCTGGAGCACTCGGATGGGGACAACGACTCAATGAACTCTACCACCAACTCCAATGAGACCATCAACTGCAGCTCAGGCTCTTCGTCTAGGGACAGTCTAAGGGAACCCTTGCCTCCTCTGGGAAAACAGACCTATCAGAGAGAGAGCAGGCATAGCTGGGACTCACCCGCCTTCAACAATGACGTGGTCCAAAGGAGGCAATACCGCATCGGACTGAACCTCTTCAACAAGTAAGAGACATTCACCAAAATAGGACTGAGATTTTAATAGAAATTCCCCTTTTATACACAAAAAATACTTTTTATTAAATAATAATTTTACATAAAATATTATCAAGAACATTCAATTTTGCACAAATTAGTTTTTTTATATTTATTGTTTTATTTAATATTTATCTAACTATATTGACTATATATAATTTTTGTTCTTTATAATGATCACCAATCCCTTAAACAGTTCTGTCAGAGCAGTTTCTTTTGTTGTTTTACTAACATTAAATGACAGAGACAATGATTAAATGATTATCTACAAATCAAGACTATCTACAGCAGAGACAGCAGGTGCTGTCACTTTAAGACCGAATGCACAGATGTAATACTGACAAGCATTCAGTTACTTTCACAGCTGTTCATGTTCTCTTAAGACATATCTGACTGCATTTAAGTGAAAACTCAGCAAGACAGACATTTTGACATATTTTTGTGTTTATTTGTCCATTTAAAAGTATACCCAAAGCCCAAAGTAGCCCAAAGTGTGTTGCTCTGTCTCGGATCACATGCACAGAAAGCTGCCTGGTGCACAATGTCTCTTTTGCAGCTCAGTATGATTTAAAAAAAAAATGTTCATCAAGTATGTCCAGCAGGAAACTTTATATTACATCTTTCACATGACATGATTTTATGAGGGAAGGTTGACAGCGAAAACCAAAAACGAATCTAAAATTCTATTAATCGCACAGCCCTAGACATGAAATCATCTTTGAGAACAAGGAGAAGAACAAGCCCTACACAACTTGCATACTTTGCATATAAGAATGACCGACACTGAATATGTCTCTTACAAGTTCATACAAACATTAACCTAAAATCTTGATGTTAGAAAAGTGTATGGTTCTATTTATTGACTGATCTATCTACAGACATCTCCTCCATATGGTTTATCACACCTGTCGTATTTCATTATTAAATCTTAATATTGAAGAGAGGACAGACCCAGTGTGATTTCCCTGAACCTCTTTTCTGACTTAATACCGGTGTTAAGGATCACAGACGCTCTACGGTAGTACAGTTTTATTTGAACACATTACTCCTGTTATAAATCATGGAGAATACATAATGAAAAGTAACTGTAAGGTTTTATGATTGCTAGATTGATGTGTTATAAATCATTTAGCACCTTGGTAACTTTTTAGCAGGGTGCTTTAGAAATCTAATTCTGACGAGGAAATGGAACTGTAAGCAATCAAATGGATTTTAAGATCAAATGGCAGAGATCAATAAAAGACAATGCAGTCAAGCCAAAGACAGATGTGAACCTAAATCCAGTTGGATACAAAGAGTCAGATGTCTATACATTTTTCTGCCCTCAGGCTATTGTTGCTATATCTATTTTTCTTTATTTCAGTTGTTCACAGTTTAAATCAAATGAATCACATCCTATCTGTTATGTCATCACTCTCCCTGTCTTCCAGGAAACCAGAGAAAGGGATCCAGTATTTGATCGAGAGGAATTTTGTCTCAGACACACCTGTGGGCATCGCACGTTTCATCTTGGAGAGGAAAGGCCTGAGTAGACAGATGATTGGAGAGTTTCTGGGAAACCGACAGAAACAGTTCAACAAGGATGTGTTGGAGTTAGTAATGATGTTTTTCTGTCTTCCCACCCCAGACTGTAGCAAAGCATCCATATGCTGTTAACACCAGCTTGGAGGCATCAGAAACAGAAACCAGACACTGGCTAAAAAAATCAACACAAACATGTTGGCAGATGAATTTAGTGATCTTTATTTCTGTTCTTCTTTCTCAGCTGTGTGTTGGATGAGATGGATTTCTCAGGCATGGATCTGGATGACGCCCTGAGGAAGTTTCAGGCTCAGATTAAGGTTCAGGGGGAAGCCCAGAAGGTGGAGAGACTGGTAGAGGCCTTCAGGTAGCGTTTGCTGTCATCTCACCCTGTGCTCTTTTCTCTGCATTTCGTAGTTCCACATGAAGATCCGCTTCTTTCTTTCTAACAGTCAGAGATACTGCGTGTGCAACCCTGCACTCGTCCGCCAGTTTCAAAACCCAGACACGATCTTCATCCTGGCATTTGCCATAATCCTTCTCAACACAGACATGTACAGCCCCAACGTCAAAGCTGAGAGGAAGATGAAGCTGGAGGATTTCATTAAGAACCTTAGAGGTGATCCAAACCAAAAATGTCTTCAGATTAATATTTGGCTTCCAATAAAAGACAAGAGAGTAGTTTTCACCTTCTGTTTCTTTGTTCGTTCTCCCGCTCTTTTCTTGGGCAGGAGTGGATAATGGACAGGATATTCCCAGGGATTTGTTAGTGGGCATCTACCAGCGCATTCAGAAATGGGAACTCAGGACAAATGATGATCACGTGTCTCAAGTGCAGGCTGTGGAGAGGGTTATCGTGGGCAAGAAACCTGTGAGTCAATCCATGTTTCACTCATGCATGTCATACTTTTGGTTGAAACCCCATATTGTTGTTCAGCTTGTGGTAAAAAGGCTGTTGGATCCTAGTTTGTTTATTTGTGTGGTTTAGTGTGAGACAAACCAAGCTGTATTTTGATATGCTGTGTGTGTGCGTGCAGGTGCTTTCTCTGCCACATCGCAGGCTAGTGTGCTGTTGTCAGCTGTATGAAGTCCCTGACCCCAATCGACCCCAGCGGAGTGGAGTTCACCAGCGTGAGGTCTTCCTCTTTAATGACCTGCTGGTGGTGAGTCTTCACTTAGTGCATACTGGCCTAATTACTGTCAGAAGATATAGTAGAGAAAAAATACTCACTTTGATTTGGAGTCATGTGCACTTACTATAATTATATAATTATCTGCGAATGTATACCAGATAAATAGGCCTACTGTTTTCATAAAAAAAAAAAAAAATAGGCATTGAGCCTATATAATATTACTGTATTTGGAGTTACATTGTACAATTTCAGACTTAATTATCTGTATTTTTAGATTTAAATTTTTATATTTAGAATTAAAACCTTATCTTCAGGATTTATAAATATATATTCAGATTCATATAGTTTCATGTACAGTATATACATATAAAATATCTCTAGTTATTACATTTTTGTTGCGATCAAGCAATTTTTGGTCCTGACTGCAGCAAAAATTACAACAAAAATAACATATTCTTTATACATACATGTTTGACCCTGGACCACAAAACCAGTCTCGAAACTGAGATTTGAATGAATAAAGAATAACTGAGATTTGAATTGAAGCTGAATAAATAAGCTTTCCATTGATGTATGGTTTATTAGGATCCGACAATATTTGGATGAGATCACTTATATACAATATAGAACTGGATTGGTCATGATGTCATGAAAGTATCTTAGAAAATGTAAATCAATATATTGTTTTCTGTAAATGAGTAAACAAGATGATTTTTACATAATTTAGAAAGAAAAATTCTAGGCTACAAGCTCCAGTTCTCAAAAGTCCTGGGAACCAATGTTCTGTATGTGTTTTTTTTCCTTATTCAAGTGATTTAACATTTTTAGTTTTACACTAACCACGCATAACATTTTTTTCCTCAAAAACACAATCATGTACATACATGCTGCTCAAATATTATTATAGCCCAGTTTGGGCTGATTACAGTGAGATTAGACTTTAGCCATTTAGATGTTTATAAGCAACTGAAAAAAAGCAGAAATATCAGGGCATGACAAAACTTCTCCAGGCCCCAAAAATACCCTTAGACCTCAGGGGGTTAATATCATAAAGATTTTTGCCATAAAATAAAAATCTTGTTAAACAAAAAATGTTATTAAACAAATTAAGACTATTTTATATTTTAGTTTGTTCAAAATTACCAGTCTTGGTCTAGAGTACGGCTATTAGACACATTGAAAAAAAACATTCAGTCATATGTACCTGAGCAATTTTGTGTTAAGAGTATGTATATGTATAATGATAATAACTACCGAGCCTAACATCCCTTATGTTCCCGCCTTCAGGTAACGAAGATCTTTCAGAAGAAGAAGACGTCTGTGACGTACAGTTTCAGACAGTCTTTTCCCTTGGTGGAGATGCAGGTTCATATGTTCCAGAACTCCTGTAAGTATATTCATCCCTCCATCTGTCTGACCATCTGTCCCTCCTTCTTTATTTATACTATCACTCCATTCCAGCTCGTTTACACACTCTGCTCTCATCCACTCCATCTCTCCGTCTTCTCTCATTACCCTTTCCTTGCTTTCATGTAGGTGGTGTTTTGGTTTCTTAGCAGTATATGAAGGAGAAAAAGATGTCTATCTGAAAATCCTCTTCCATCTATTGTGGCTGTGCTGTTAATTGGGAACGTCTGTCTTCTATTGATCTTAATCAGTATTTGTTTTGCACTTGTTTTCCATTAACAGAATATCTAAACATCTTTAAAAGAAGACAAATTAGCTTGAAGTAAAATTCCACATGATTAAGAGCATATTTTTTTATTTAAATGTATCTTTCCTACCCCATTGACATGCTGAAGTACAGTACTTGTCAGAATGAGAGATCTATAACTAATTACGAGGCACAGCACATCCCTCTTTATCTGGGTCTCTCTATAATAGACTGCATTTACCCTCTATCTCTGTCCCTCTCTCGCAGACTATCCTCACGGTATCAGACTGACATCAGCGATGCCTGGCAGCGAGCGTAAGGTCCTGATTGTGTTCAATGCGCCGAGCCAGCAGGACCGAACCCGCTTTACCAGCGACCTGCGTGAGAGCGTCGCTGAGGTTCAAGATATGGAGAAATACCGCGTAGAGTGTAAGAAATCCTTTAACGTTACCCGTTGTTTTACACACGACATATCAAAAGCTTGACATTGTTTTTCTCTTTGCAAGCTGAAATTTCAGAAATGGTTCATCATGGTAATAGTCATAGGTATAGCTAATACTCTCTTCTCCGTAGCTGAGTTAGAGAAGCAGAAAGGTGTGATGCGTCCAGGGCTCTCGAGTGGAGAAGGGGGCGGGGTTGGCGGAATGAAAACTGAAGCTGTGAACGGCACTCTGGGTAGGCCCAGTCTGGATGACACGTACACAGCAGGGGAGGGGCTTAAACGAACAGCACTTAGCTCCTCACTGAGAGACCTCTCTGAGACAGGTACAACACACATTCACACAACAAACTCCTTTCTATTTAGACGACAGCTGACCGTTTAACGGAATTGTTGCATAACAATGCATTCAAAATCAGCTAATTTTAATTATGGATGCTTCATGGATTTCTGTAGACCTATTTTGTAGAAAAAATGTGCCACAATGTAAAAAAAATTTTTCATTTCACTCAAATATGGACATTAATTGGATTCAGTACAAATAATGTAAATTATTGTTGCCTTTTTCCATTCGGGTAAATATTTTTAAATCCACCATAGTTTGATCATGAAAGGCCTCCTGGCACAATTTGGAGGTGCTGAACTTCTATAAAGAAGTACAGTTTGACAGACACTGCCCTCTAATGGCACATCATGTCCTTACATAAGGCTTCTTGGAAAAGTGTCTGGATTTGAATAATCTTTTATTTTTATTTTACTTTTATTTATATTTTTTGCTGTTAGTATGTACGCTCTCACAGTATGCAAAATTTCTGTATGCATATAATGTACAGATGCTACATTTGTTAAGATGTGCGGTATATGACAGAGCAGACCATATCCCACAATACAATGATATTGACTTTGACCTTCTAAATAATCTCTGCTAAATGTGTTTTTTTCTTATTCTGTGTTTGATGGGGCTGCCAAGTGTTAACATATTTTTACACAAAACAACATAAAAATTACAAAATAGACATTTTGTAGAGGATAACTCACAGTATTAAACATAAACGTAAGTTGGTCATGTGACAAACGCTACTGTTTTAAATGCTTTCTAAACACAGCCAACATCATGTTCGGTGATGTGAAGTTGAGTTTTGTCAGTAGACATGTATTTATTATAAATAGATAATTCAGGGACAAAAACCCAGTATTAAGATGTTCGAAAATGTTTTCTGAATGACCTTTGACCCCGACCTTGCTGTTCTTGGTTGGGTACAGGAAAGCGAGGCCGTAGAAACAGCGTTGGCTCTTTGGATAGTACTATAGAAGTAAGTCAGGCTGATCTGCTAATGGTTTGCAATCATAATGAAATTGAATGATCCTGTGTTTCTAAATGCATGAGACCTCTGTGTTTATTAACAATGGCTTTGCATGACTTTTTTATTGTTGTGATGAAGTTCAGCATGTTTTAATCCTTATAGTGTAAAAAACTTAATTGGTGTTTGCTTTGCATGCAGCATGTCTAATAGGTTATGCCTGGTGCTAATAACTAATGCCTTGCTCTGGTAAATTAATGCCCCCAATCAGTATCTGAGGGCTGCTTGTGTTTTAAAGGTTTAGATGCATGTTTAAATACATGTAAAATAAGTGAGGCTCTATGAAGAGGAAGCTTTACTTTGTTATCTGACTGATTTTGTGGCTTGTGAAAGTGACACTGTCATTATTAACTTTGGTAAGTAGCTTGAAGCTGTTTGTATCTAATGCTGAAAGGCTTTTTGGGTTGTTACTGTGCAGGAGATGTGAGTACAGTGATGTTGTCTGCATGTACTTTTTAGTATCAAGATAAATTGTTAAAATGTGCCGTTACAAAAATTCTAGCTGATATCAATAAGCTGTTAAAATAAAAATTATATAATATAGTAAAGCAATTAAAATTACTTATTACAAATAAAATGTTTACGTTTTTAATTCTGTAAATAAATTCAGTCATAACAGTTTTTTGTTAAATAATTTAAATATTAAATATAATCTTGCAATTTTTAAAATCTGTGTTCTTTTTACACTCAACTTTGTATGTAATAGCTAAATTAACTTGCTTTAGTCTTTTTTCCGTTTTTTATTATTATTATTATTATTATTATTAGAAAAAAGAATGGAATTTTAATATGTATTGCTTATAACATAAAAATCATTATTTTTTTATTCATTTTAATATCGGTGTATTCCTAATAAGTAACGTCCATTATTTATTTGAAAAAAGTAACTGGGGAATGCTTCTCACTTCTACTCAGATTTCCAGTGTAATGATTGTCTGGCTTTGTGTGTTTGTGCACACTGTAGGGATCCATCATTAACAGCCCTCAGCCGCATCAACGCTTGCCCATGGGGGGCACTGTTCCCAGCTGCTATGGGCTGGAAGACTACCGGCCTCACCGCCCCATCCTGAGCCCCGGAGTAGGGGTGGGGGGTGGGCCGGGGCAACTTCACAACGCCGTAGGCAATATGGGCGGGGTCCCTGGCATCAGCGATCGAGGTGGGGGGCCGGGGAGCAGTTCTGGAGGGAGCAATTCCGGTTCCTTCCTGGGCTCCCTGTTTGGGAGCAAGCGCGCCAAACCCCCTCCTCCCCTTACTCCCCCGGGGCCACATTACCCGGCCCCCGTGCCACCTCCTACTACAGGAGGGCCGCCGCCTCCGTCCCCCTCCGCCCTCAGCCAGTCAGATCCAGGTGGGCCGTCCAAGATCCAAGCGCTGCACGCTCAGTACTGTCACAACAACTTTGGCCAGCCTCCGCCCCCTTACCACCATCATCATCGGTACCATATGCAGGCCGTCGCCCCTGGCCATCCACCCGCTATCCATCATATCCTACATCGAGGGTCCCTCCCACGGCGCGGGCCACCCGTGCCTTCACACACCCAGCTCCAGCAGCACCAATCCCATCATGCTATGCAGCAAGGCCGCTACGGCAATATGGCCTGCACCCCTCCGCCTCTGTCCCCGCATTCACCCAATTCCCCTATCGCCCCTTTCACCTTCTACCACATGCATCCCAATCCCATACGCCACGTACGGATGCCCGGTCCTACCGGCAAACTTCCTCTCACCCTGTCTCACTCTCAGCCCCACCCTCACGCCCACTCCCACGCTCACTCTCATACCCACAGCCATCTCGTCCATGCCCACAGCCCACACCCCTTGCTAGATCACTCCGCCCATCCAACTCACTTCGTTTTCTCACCACCCCTCAGGCACCATCCGCTATCACCGCCCGCTACATACCCCAGGGCGCCGCCCACTACATCCCACAGTATCCACCCCTCTCTTCCATCCCACCTCCTCCACCACATTCCCCGTTACCTCCACCTTCATCCCCACATACCCCCCTCACCCCCCTCACACCTCTTACCCCACTCTCCCCGCTGGCCCCGCAACTCCCAGGACCCATGGGGGCACAGTCGGGCGGACCAGGGAGCGGAGGAGGAGGCGGAGCCAGCAACAGCAGCACGGTCGGCAGCTCCAAATCCAAACCTATCAACCGCATCAGCACGGTGGTGTGAGAGTAAGTCACAACAGAGGGCGCAGGGGGCCATTGCGGAGGAGCCGGAGTCCAGGCAAGAGGAAGCACACCATACTCAGACTCTGTTACTTCCATATCCGCTTCCCTCACGTGTAGAGCGGGAATCCTGGCCGGCTACATGCTCATTGCTAGCCTGGATGGCCTCTTGCTGTTGGCCGCCAATCAAAACAAAGGCTGTGTAACAGCATCAAATCTCCAACTGAAGATCTAAGAAGCCTAATGGAGACAATGGTGAAGCAGTTGAAGTGTATTTTAAGAGTTTGAGTTGAAATTGACATGCATCGCTGCCAAATGAATAGGTTACAGGGAGAAAGGGGGTGCCAATTTATGTCGGACGGATGACCTGGAGTTTAAGAGACCAAGTTTGACCGTACAGAAGTCAGAAGACTAAAATGGTGAACTCTTTAAACACTCAACATGGAGACGAAACCGGACCGATGAGTGCAAAATATAAAAGAAATTTACTTTTTTCATTCGTAGTCTTTTCGGTTTTCATGTGTCTCAGATGACAATCATTTCAGGGTCGGTCAGAAAATGTTTGCTTGATACATTCCTCAAAATTGTCAAATGTATTCCTCAGCGCATAAGAAGGGCCAGCATGCACTTAGGGGGATGCCAAACACTATGTTTATCACCTTAAAGAGACTTTTATTTTGCCTTGTGAGTGAAAGGACAGGGTGGGAACTGCCGAGGAAACTTGCATCACTACACAGGAAAAAGGTTGGGGGCATAATTTTGAAACTATTTGAAGAATGTTTTATATTTTATTTTGTTTTTTTGTCTCGAAGAGGCTGGGCATCCAGTTTGCAATAAGTCTGTAAAAACCTCTTTTTTGAAGGCCTCAGTGAAGTTATGATGTCATTTGCACCAAACAGAATGTGTAGAAAGAGATTTTAAATTGTTTGGTTGATATTTTGTTCTTTTGTTTTGTGGCTATTATATTAAGACAATTAAGCATACACACCTAGATGCAAAGTACACAAAAGAGTCATGACTAATAAATAGCAACCAATAATCAGGACAAAGATCAGCACCTCCTCTACCGCAGCACATCTCTTTCCCTTTTTTAGCATCACCATTTCACTATTATTTTCAACTCGTCTGCTAAAACAATCTCCCCTGACCAATGAAACATTTATATTTGGCAATTCATCACATAACCTTAGTGCCTACTGTAAAGGTTTGTCACTGGAGGTTTGAGATCAGTGTGAAACTTTCTCTGGATGACCTGTTGGAGGAGCAGGGTGTTTGTATAGAGTGTCATTGAAATTTTGAAGTGAAATCTGTACTTATGGGCTTGGTTTTGTACAGCTTCGGCAGTCAAAATGTGTTACAGATACCTTAAATATTTAAAAAGAACATCTGGATATGGGTGATTTTAATGGGTGACTTTATTACTATTATGATGTCAAATACTACTGAATATACAGAAGAATATAATTCTTGCTATTTTTGGTGTAAAAGCTACTACTAATATAATTCATGGATATGTTTTAGCAGAGTGCCGTGCTGAGTGTTTTCTAAGAGCTTTTTTTTAGACAGACCAACAGGCTAGGGTTTTTTTTTTTTGGTGTACAGTTACTGTTTAGCAAACTAATTGGACTGCTAATTTCAGGTAAATGTTTTGCAGCAAGTTTGTAAAACTATATTATCCACATAAAAGCTATATGATCCGTGTAAAACTCGTTGTTGCCAGAAGCCATACACACTTGAGCAACTCGCTCTTTTAATATTGTGAATTTATGCTGAGTTGCATGTGCAATGTCAGTGCCCTCTTATTTTGTTTATATGAAAAGCGTGTTTAGGGGACTTGCATTTAAATTTCTGTTTTTGCACATACACAAGTTAAAGATCATCAGTGCCTAGGATCCAAAGCTCTAATACCATCTGTGTCCCTCCAAACAGTCCCTTTCTGTGTCTTCTGCTTAATGTTCTCCATTAAGCAGAATCATACACAGTATTACGTTAATGATGTGTTAGTTATTTGAGTTATTTTTATACTTAAAAAATGTTAACACATTTTAAAGGTCCTACAAGGATGAAGACATTTTAAATAAGATTATTAATCTCTGCTGCTAGGCCCAGACATTTATTTCTTTTTTATTTCTTTTTCATAATTTTCTTTGCCTATATGAATTATGTTGAGTCAAACTACAATACTGTTTATTCGGGTAATGGATTCCAGTACTTCAAATCTGCTAGCATTACCCATAACTGAAAACCTTAAGGCCTTTGTAGCCAAACAGGAACTCCATGTCCTTAGTCAAAATAATGAATTTAGAGGGCCATTCAATACATTTCACTTTTTTTTTCCTATGGCCAGATTTGCTTCTCTCTCATTCTAATGCTTTGCTCTTGTGCTTGTATTAAAAGTCCTGAGTGCTGGGGCATGCCGAGCTCAAATGCAAATAAAGCAGAGGTGTGTGATGTAAAAAAAAAAAAAATAATTCCAGTAGTTTTTGAGATGCGTGTTCTGGTTTCTGGACATGCTAATGTCTTGTGCCACCGTGCCCCATGTTGCATGTCTGCACTTAGCTGAATGATGCTGTATAAACCTGAATGTATATATTAGTTGATATAAATATGCCATATTTACTCTGCACTGGACTGGGAAATCAATATCTGGCTGGGAATGGGAACATGAAACATTGTTTACATTTTAAGGACCTGGGGGTGGGGGGCTTGGAACAAGTTGTAATTGTAAAATTGTTATCAGTATGTGTGTGTAAGAGCAGCTCCTATATTTAAAATTAATTGTATGACGTTTTATTTGTATATATGTATGAGGTTTCAATGCAGAATTAATTCAGAGAAATTATGTGATAATTTATTGCTCTCATTCTATAAAACATGTTCTTGCTGTTGGAAAGTTGTTTTTATCTATTTCTGAGTGGGCTGTGTGTTTCTCTATTTTGGTGTGTGTGTACACTATGAATGTTTGGGTTGTGTGCATCCAAGTATGAAATCAGGTAAATGAAAGATTATTATATTAAGCATACAAAATTGTTTTATTTGTCTAAACTGTTATGTTTTATAGGGTCCCAGCAATGCATTGAAATAACCACTCAAGAACTAATGCACATTACACATTGTATAATTAGGACTATTGATATCAATCAACAGGTACCATATGAGTATAGCTGTAGATTTCTACATTTTTATCTAACACCAAGACAGAAATGGCAAATTATGCTGGATAAAGTCCTCTGGTCACATACATTTGTATACTGAGAAATGGAAGTTCTCCACTAAAGTGTATTTCTGGCATGTACATTATAGTCAAGATCATGCAAAATTAGTTGAGCTGAACAAGTGGCTCTCATCACCAAACTTAAGGCCATTTTCTAAAAAATGTTCAAATTTGTATATCATTAAATAAGAATATCCCCTCTTTTTAGCTCCTTTGCTACACTTATGTCCACCACAACAGTATATCAAAAGGTACAATCTGTTTTCATTGTGAAGCTGGTTAGATATCATAGGGTTCCAGTGTGTTTTGTTTTTCCCCTTTTGCTGGTGTTTAGTACATGTCCGCACTAGGCCACGTAGGCTTGTGAAAGTCACTCCTTGACTTAGGGTGATAGGGAAAATAATTACCATACATTCAAAAATTAAAAAGCACATTGTGGTTTACATTGTGCTTTTGTCATATTTGGGTCATAATGAACAGTACAGAAGAATAGTGTAAACAGACCATCACAAACAAGCAGTACAAATGTTCAGCACTGCATCTCTGTAGGAAAGTTCAACATGATTGTGTCAGCACATGTTAAGCACTTATATGATGTTGTAATTAGAGCAGTAAATTGTACAAAAGTCTTATTGATAGGATAACCCCCCCCCCCCCCCCCCCCCCCCCATTATTATTGTCAATGAAAATTCAAGAGTTAAGAAATTGAATCATACTTTGACTTTTGTGCAGCTGTGAGGAATGTACCAAATTAATTACATTTGTCCAATATGTATGAGCAGATTTTGATTAAGACCTGTTTGCTTGTACAGTTTGTGGTGTATGTGTTGTGCTTGTCTGTGTATCTCCAGTCAACATTCATAATCTTTTGAGTGTCTTTGTCACTCAGCCATGTGCTGTTTTCAGTTTAAAGTCAAACAGAAATCCTCGAAAGCAGATGCTTGACCTCAGAGGAGTGATAATGTCTATTGAGAAGCAATACAACGTGACATTCATTAATCAAGAAAATCCACACACTTAAAAGTACCGCCACCTGTGAACAATTACTTGACTTTTTAATTAGCCTTTTTTACAATTTGTCTTCCAAAAAACCTAAAAAACCTACAAATCTACATTTACTTGAGAAACAACAATAAGACTTAAAATAATGTATATTTTAAATGGGCATGAGTATAATAAATGTAAAAACAATAGATAAGTTATTTGTGAAAAGTTTTAACTAGTGTTGCTTCTCAAGTAAATTCATCTCGTTTCAGGGACTTTAAGAAATTTTAACTTCAAGTACTTGTTACAAAAAAATTTGAAATTAACAAAAGCGGTAGTTGCTAGACGTTGCTCAGCCATATTAGTAATGTAGACAGATGACCCTTTAAAATGTTTTTGATCATTTCTATTTGATAATTCAGTAAAATAAATTCTCTTCCTGGTGTCCTTCCTTACCATCCTTTCAGACTGTGGTAACAGACAGAAGAGGATTATACACCTTTGTCCCATCTGGAGAGCGAGATCCATGTGCAAGTAGCTCTTGGATGGTGATCCAGTTGTCCAGTATGCGTCGGTTGCGTTTCTTGGAGCTCTTTTTCTGACTGAGCTCCAGGATTGAGGCTGGGTTCTGTCCGGACTCCGACTGGCTCTCCTTGCCCATATCCAGACCGTGTTCTCGCATATATTCCAAGCGACTTTGCATCATAAACTCTCTGCGTCTGCGCTGCTCGCGGGCTCTTAGCAGATGTTGCTTACGCTCTTCTTTGCTCCAATAGCGACCCATCTTCATTTCGCTCACTGTGTCGTCATCAGTTGTCATTCCGCTACGCTCTTCACGGATCTTCATAGCTCGGGCTTTCAAGAGCCGGTCTCGGACAGGACGTTTGGCCACATAGCGGGTCCCATCGCTTCTTATCTTCACCTTCCACTCCATGCGTGGTGATGCAGGGGGAAGTGGCAAAGGTAAGGCCAGAGATAGCTTCACTGGGCTGGGGTGAGGCAATGACCCAAAGGTGATATTCCCATGACCCTCACCATCACTGCCGCCCACTGGTGCCTCACTTTCTCCTTCCACAGCTCTATCCAAGGGTCCGGAACTCTCAGAAAGTGAGGACCCCAGATGCATGCAACTCTGGTAGCGTTCTGGAGTGAAGCAGTTAGAATGACGGCGTCGAGTGAAGTAAGGACTTGATTCCGCGCTACGACCTCCATTCCTGTTATGGCCACTCACCCTAGAATCCTGTGTCACTCCTTCAGGCATGCGACGGACAGTTCCTTCTCTTGTCAGTGAGCAGAATTTCTGGTTCATAGGGCTGTTAGTCTGAAACTTCTTGTAGCTGCTTGGCGAATATGAACCGTTGAGACTTGCTCGTCCTCTTTCACTCCAGGTTGGTCGGTCCCTGTGTCTGCTTGGCAGAGGACTTGTGGACTCATCGATTTGAGAAACTGGAAGTCGATGCTCGCTCACCATAGGTGTGCTCCTGCAGCTCTCTCCCCCGGTGTTGTAAGCACTGGTGCTGTCCTTGTCCGAACGTTCCTTCTCTGGAAGTTCGTTGATGTCAGATAGCTCATGCAATGGAGACCCCTGAGGTTCTGCAGACGCCCGGCCAGATGTTTCTTCCTCCATCAGCCAGGCTTTTAAACAGCGTTCCCTTAATTGCTGCATCTTCTGTGCTCGTAGAATATTCCGGCACTTAAACTCAAGGTGCCTCATTTCCTCTTCCAGAAGCGCCATCTCATGTGGAGTCAGGTTCTCATTACTGTTCTCATCCAGAGTCTCCTCCCTATTCTCAGATTCCTCTTGTGTCTCTCCTTCTTTCTGCTCCTCTTTTTGAGCCTGCTGCACTTTCTTCATCCTCTTCTCATAGCGACACTTGATTTCCAGAAGCTGCCTGTACCTATCGCATTCCTCTTCTGTCAGGCCCGGCATTATCATCCCACTGACGGGATCGTGAAGGTACCCACCACTTATGCTTCCACAGTTCAGTGAGTCTGTGCTAAGGTGGAGCTCTCGGAGAGGGAACAGTGGCGATGGCGTGTCGCTCCCTCCTCCTCCGCTCCTGCCGGGTCTAAACTTGCGCAAGCTGCCAGGTGTGTTAGTGGCATTTGTGTTGGAGGTGCTGGTCTGCTCATCACCCAGTAGGATGTCATGCTCAGAGGATTCTTCGTTCTTTGTGCTCTCATCTGTTCGGCCCACACCACTGTCGAGCTCTTGACTGTTGCTGAGGGCTGCTAAGCTGAGCATGGGTGTCTCTGGATGTAGGGTTTCCTCAGGAATGCCTGCTTGGGGTCTCTGTTGGCGGAAATGGTAAAGGCCGGACAGATGGGAAGTATTAAGGCTGTCCACACTCATCCCTACAGGTAACTCACAGTCAATCTCCTCTGGGTCCAAATGAGTGTCCGTCTAGGTGAAAGGCATAAAGGAAGGGAAGATAAAATTTAAGTAAGAGGGAATAGTTAGAGGCTGAACATCACCAGGATTGCCTTGAAATTAAAAACATGCAGTAATGCACTTCAACACTAGATGGCAATATAAACTTTTGTTGAATTGTGTGCAACATGTTCAGTTGTAAAGCAAGAATTATGAAGCCTATTATTGTTGAACCGCAATGAGGTCTTGTATTTTCATACTTACACAAACATATATATTTATTCAATTTAATGTATCTATCCACCTTATTTTTCCAGAATGAGCAGGCATGGCCATTTGTTAATTTAATGTGTCTGTCATCCGCTACCAACCATTTTTATCTGTAGAAAACAGCTTGTTTTGCTGCTTGATATTGCAAATTGGTGTTTCTTACCATATTATTTCAATTTATTATCTTTAATATGAAAACACTGGTTGGTAGCACAAACAGTTATACTCTTTACTGCATATACTCTTTTTATTCTTCTCGTTATTTTCCTACAGCAGCTAATGAATCGGAAGTCTTTCACAGAAAACGGCTTACTTCCACATTAAAAAATGGACTGATAGCTGGCATTTTAACAACGTATTATGATATATTTATCACATTGAATGTACAAGTGAATTGAACATATAGATAGTAAAAAATAAATATTTCATAATCACTGAGACTTTACCAATTAAAGAATAAAACTATTTTCTTGTGAGATACTTTATAAGTGGCACTACTACTCTGACTGTTTTTGTGTTCGTTTTAATTTGTGACAATTGTTATGAATCAAGATTTATTGATGAATTACATATTCATTGAAGTATTGATTTCTTTATCCTAATTAATCTTTGTCTATATAGATGGAAGCCAATAATCAATTGCAATTATCACTTGATTATATATCAGAGTTTCATAACACAGGTTGTTTTAATGGTCTGCCCGTTACATTTCTTGAGCATATCTGTCTCTCTTTCATTCCTCTTGATTTAGTCAGCTTGTAAGTCAACAATCCCTTGCTGTTTCTCTATCACTGTCTCTCTTTCTCTCTCAATCTCTTCCTCTTCTGGTCTGACAGCTCCACTTGTTTCTGGTCTTCAGTTCATCATTAATCATTCTGTGTTGCTGGGAGGGTGACTGCGGATGAGAATGAGAGGTACAAAATGGCCCCTTTTTTGTTCTGATCTTGTTAGTGCTGCGCGTTGGCTGAAATGAGCTCCCTGTTTTATTCATTAGCTGACGGCTGTGCTCATGATAGATGATTTTTGCAGGCTGCACAATAACCAACAGCCATTTTTTCAATATCACCACTGGCTCCCCAGAAATTGTTGAAAAATTGACACGGTTACAAAGTCAGTAATTCAGAGTACCATATATATAGCTCTGAAATAGGTGCTCATTTAGAACAGTTCATATTTGTGTGGTGCAAGAGGTAAAATGCTGTTAAATCTGTATTAAATAAAACAATACATTTGCTTGTGCAGACAACTTTGAGATTCAGATGAATTGCTTCTGCTGGTGTTATCAATGGCGTTGAGCTACTAAACAATAAATATTAATGCACAATTAAAATTCCAGCGCTGGTTAAGGGTTTACATTTATAATTGTACAAAATGCAAAAATTTGCTAATTTACCCAGAGCATAAATGTGCATGTGCACAACCTCTTGGCTTAGTTTATGTCCTTGGAAACTGCTTACTGTGGAAAAAAGCATGATATCCTTCCTTACTATAGTGTACCTCTCCATTTGCCCTCTCTCTTATGCCTTCCATCAATTCCTTCAATTACTTCTGTGCATGTCTGTCTAATGGAGCACTTTTCCCCCCATTCTGTAAGCAGCTTTGTTCCCTCTCACTCTTCATCTCCTTGTGGAACAGTGTTAATGGAACTGCCACAAATCCTTGACACCCATCACTGAGAGCGATCACATGATTGAGACATTGAGTGATGTGAGACTTCTGTTTCCCTTCGTTCACCAAAATAAGTCATTAATTTTAGGATATGCTGTCGCTGGGGACTGAGTGGGTCCATTAAACTTTGCACGTGCCTCAAAAAGCCTATTTTTGTGTGTATGTGTGTACCATTTAATTGTTCAGAGGATGTGAGATTAGGGGGGATGATTTAATGGTTTATTGTGTTTATCTTAGTGTCTGATTTTCTAAAAGGTTTCTCCTTAAAAAGACAAAAAATGGTGTTATGAGAAGCCATTTGCTCCATTTTATCATATTACTGTCTAGGTCAAATAATTGATATGTAAAAGACTTTTCGTTCTATTTTGTTTGCATATAAACTCATAAATGTATGTATTTTTCCTAATGGGTTTCTTTCTCTTTCACATGTGTTATATTTGGTTACCTCTATCTCTGGTCTGGCCAGCAGTAATGAGAAGTTGGTGCTGTCCTCACGGGTCAGGATGGCCACCGCTTCCTCACGGTTCTGCACTTCCATCCCATTTATCTAATGTGGGACAGACAGAGACTTCATTCACAGCCATGTCCAAACACTAAAGGTCAGCTCTTTTCCCAAAACAACATAACATCAAAACTTCAGCAAAAGAGTGGTTATGTTTCGACTGAGTCCTTGGTGTTAGAGTCACATCAGACACCAGAAGAAATGAACCTTTTGAGACAAAAGCAACATGACGCACTGTCTATGCCGTTCTGTAATTATTCTCTAGAGTAATTGTGTGGGCTGTGTTAAAAGTCACACCAATTATCTGTTTATAGACTGATTGTCTCTAGAAACGCTTGACCTCCCAGATGAACATAATGACATGATGATGTCAGTTCATCAGTGGTTGTTGTTGATGTCATTTGTTTCCAGCAGCACATTTGAGCAAAAAACATACCTGTAATATCCTGTCCCCCTTCCTGATTCTTCCATCTTTTGCTGCTATGCTGTTCGGATTCACCTAAGAATATTCACTGCTTAAATATCAACTCGATAACTTGAATAACTCTGAATACTCAGAAGGAGGTTGTGTTTAGCAGTAAAATAGCATTCAGCCTCATGTGGTCACTCACTTCCCCAATGTAGATGCCTTGGTCTTCCTCATCGTCTGTCCGGTAACAGACTGTTAGCCCCAGTTTATCCTGCTGACTCGACTTATACAACTCCACCTCCTGACAAAGACAGAGAGGAAGAGCTGTTTATAGGGCAGAGATTAAACCCCTCGGCTTTAAAGATGCACTGGGACAGAAAACCAGCTAGAGGAAATTTATGAGGTGTTATAGGTTGGGGTAATGTGTAAGGGTTACTGGTCTTCTGTTAACCCATGTAATCCCATTTTTTCCCCTTAGAGTGAATGTGTGTTATTTATATATTGTATTATTTATTTTATTATATTATTGAATCAACCAATCTGTATTTAAAATGATTTTATAATTTTGTAATTAATTATTACTATTTTCATTTCTTTTCTTTTCTTTTTTTTTTTTTTGTAGATAGTTACAATTATTATGGACTCCTCTGGGTATTTATACCACCCAGGGTTTAAAAAAATTACCAAATAAATGGGATTTAATTTGTTAAAAATATTGGTTACTCGTGCATGGTTGAATGTAAAAGGCTATTCCGATTTTTTGATTTCCCACCTCATATTCTAATTCTTCTCGTTGGTCCACCTCATGGTTGACAACACTGAAGTAGTCATTTGGATCACTATGTTCTTGCCCCAGAGAACCACTGTGAAAAGACATGTGTTTCTTCAGCAGGTTTTCAGCATTTGTCCATCCCACAGACACACACAGATAGTAATGAGAACTGATCAAGAGGCAGAGGACAGTGAAGACGCTCACAGTTCATTCAGGAGGTATGGCTCCACCAGCTGTGCGAGGGACGGGGAGTGTGGGGGCATGGGTGATCCACTGCTTGGGTAAGACCCTCTGTCCCCATTCAGGAAGTTCTGGAAGCTGATGTCCGTCTGGGTGCCGTTGTCCACACAGTCTGTGATAGCCATGAGCCGAGCCGTGCCAGCAGCTGTACCCAATCTCCTCCTGTGACCCTTACATACCACCTGAAGTAGGAGGGGGTCATGAGGTTCCCCATCTTTGTCCTTGGACAGGTGAGGAGATGTCCTTCTGCCTTTGAGCTGCAGACAGTGAAAATAATTCCATTGCATGCCCATTTAAAAAAGAATGTACTTATTGGTTTTTATTGGTTGCACTTCTAAAAGTGCTGAAGCAGCACTATAGAGAGAATGAAGTGGAGAAAGAGGGAGACAGGGATAAGAAAAATGAGAGAAGGAGAGAGAGGGAAGATAAATGCATAAATAAGCAAAACTCAAGGAAGGATGTGGTTTTGCGCCTCCTTGGTGAGAAGTAACATTGCAAAGCAGCAAAAATGGCTATTGCAAGACAAGCATGAGCTCTCCATCATCCAATCATGAAAAAAGAAACAGAAAGACAAGACACTGCAAATATATAAAATACAGATTTTATAGAAGATTCTGCTGCTTTATCATTCAGAAGTCTGGGATCTGTATGATTTTTTATAATTAATTTATAGTTTCTTCTGTTTACCAAAGCTGCATTTATTTAATTAAACATCCAGTAAAAAAAAAAAAACATAAACATAATAACTGAATTTTTATCAGCCATTATTTCAGTCTTCTGTGTCACATAATCCTTCAGAAATCATTCTAATATGCTGATTTGGTTTGAATTTTGAACAGTAAGGCATTGATATGTGATAAGACAAAATTCAGTCTAAGTGGAATATGTCCTACCTTTACTTCTGCATCAATGGGACGCAGATTGTTTCCCTTCTGTGGAGAAAAACAGGGCAGAACCAGATTAAAAAGGGTTAACATGGGTAGTTTTGAACAGAAATAATAACAGCTGTGTGCTGCAGTGTTATATTGATTGCTAGTTCATTTTGATTAAGGGTGATATTAATCTTTATAACAGTTAATGTTTTAGCAGGCTCTTTTTATTGCACATCATTGCCTCTTGAGTACTATGACAAAGCTACAGAACCTCAAAAATAGTGCTTATGTATCAGGAAATTATTTTGGTTTAATTTATGTATACAATGTATTTGGTACAATCTTTTGTTTCCAATTTCTCACTATTTTTTTTTTTTACTTGCCACTCAGCATGTGTCAGGTATTTGTTACAGACAAGATGTTCTAGATATAGACTGTAATGGAGCTGCAATCATGGTTATGACCCAAAAAAATGTCAGCACAATTACCACAAATTATAATGATCTATGATCTATGATTATTAATCAATCCAAAATCTATTAGACACACCATAATTGGGATATAGGTAAATTACTGAAATATTTTGTCCCATGTCTTCAAAATCTGTGACTTATGGAATTATAACGTGCTACATGTGCTGTTGTGGATGCTGATTAATGACTTCCAAACTATTGGTTTATTAATGTGTTATAACGGACAGACATCTGACAGTGCAGATTTGAATTTGTGCATTGGGACAGTTCATTCAATGACGGGCCTTACGAAGGGACAGATGAGAGGTGTTTTAACCCTTAAGAATCAATACAAGGTTAATACTATACTGCAAGTACTTTTGACAACCCCTCCTATCCCCCTCCTCTCTCTCTGTTTCTTTAATCCTTCTCAAAGCAGTCAAGCTACAAATAGTTGACCCATAGAGACCAGGTCTCACCTCAATCCTTATGCTGTTTGACTGAAAGTCTCTCAATGTCTAAAAGAGGTGAAACCTATTTAATTTTCATTGTGTTTGGCTTATTATTGATCCTGTCAGTGGCTTTGATTACAAATGGACTGTTTGCACACGGGATTCAGTGTTGATGGAGCAAAAGTGATATTGGCAAACATGGAAAGATTTTCTATATGTTCCCTGACTCATATAGAAAACGCTTGTTATTGTATGATTCTGTTAATGTATTAGTGTTTATGATTTCTAGACATGAGATCATAGAGAAATTACAAGCAGTTCTACATCAGAAAGCAGTGTGTTGGAAATTTCCAAACATTTGTTTTCGTGTTTTAGAGAAACAACAGAGTGTGTCGAATTGACTGTGATGGAATTTCTTCTGCATGATTAAGTTGCCTACAGAACTCAGCGGGTGATTGTGCTTATCAGTTCAATACAGGAGACAGCAATTACATCACTTTAACTCCTGATACACTTCTATTGACCTTCATCCTGTACATTTGCCCCTGTGGAATAATTGCATTGCTAATGAAGGAGCTTTTGAAGGCGCTCACAGATACCTCAACATCCACACCCCAACAATCCCTATCATCTCACCGTGGGACGCCTACATTAGCTCAGAGTCTGTGATCTACCAAACATGCCACATTGATTATGCCACTTTCAAAGACATGCAGCTGGAAGCATTAAAAAAGTCCATTTTGTTTTGTTGTTTTTTTTAGTAAAAGGAAATGTTTAACCTTCAGAAATTGTCAATCTAGTTAGTATGGGAACACATTCAGTTGTTTTTTTCTTTTTTTGATTGTTTAGCTTTAAAAGTATTGTTCATTTTTTGTTTGATATGCAATGCAGTTATCAAACGCAAGTCACAATGTAACTGTCACGATAGGTATTGGGGAAAAACACAAAGAGAGGGTAGATCCAAATGCAGGTAAGGGTTTTATTTAAACAGAGGGGTAAATACAAAATAAACAGTCATGAGAGACAAATCAAACAAAAAGGGAACCGGATGAAACGGGGAACTCGGAAGAACGGAAAGGTAGAGGAAGTCTGGTGGAACGAGAGAATGAGACACATAGGGTAAGACAAAGCAAGACTGATGGACCTGAAACACAATGACATCAGACAAGGACTCCGTGACATAGACTAAGACAGACTGGGTATTTATACACAGAAGGATAATTGGGAAACAGGAGACAGGTGGGGTGAACAATCAATCAGGTAACAAGGAGGAAGGTGACCATATAAGGGAACAGGAAGTGATCTGGGACAGGCACCGTGAGAAGGAGGACATCTAGTGGAACCCCGGGGAACAACAACCCAGACACTGTGACAGTACCCCCCCTCTACGGAGCGGCTACCAGACGCTTAAAGACAAAACATGACACAGAGACCAGGAGGGAGGCGGACAGGTGGAGGCTCAGGGGGAGGGACGGAGGGCCAGAAAAGGAACACATGGGGGACAAACACCAGAAATGATACATAAAACCGGGAGATCAGGAGGGAGGAGGACCAGAGGAGGTACAGGGGGAGGGACGGAGGGCCAGACTAAACTAAAGAGAACAGACAGAAACAGAACTCAAAAAACACAAAACATAAGTCCATGAAGGACATGTTGAGGCGTCCACTAGGACGGAGCAGATGACCACCACAGCCGTGTGGTCAAGGCCAGAGCCCTCCAGGGCGGAGCGGAAGACCACCACGTCTCTGTGGTCGAGGCCGGAGTCCACCAGGTCGGAGCAGAAGACCACCACGTCCTCATGGTCATCACCAGAGTCCCCCAGGGTGGAGCGGACGACCACCACGTCCTCGTGGTCACCGCCAGAGTCCCCCAGGGCGGAGCGGATGACCACCACGTCCTCGTGGTCACTGCCAGAGTCTCCCAGGGCGGAGCCGAAGACCACCACGGCCTTGTGGTCACCGCCTCGGGAACTGTAACGGACACCGCCTCGGGAACAACATCGGGCACCGCCTCGGGAACAACCTCGGGCACCGCCTCGGGAACAGCATCGGGCACCGCCTCGGGAACAGCATCGGGCACCGCCTCGGGAACTGCATCGGGCACCGCCTCGGGAACTGCATCGGCCTCGGGAACAGCATCGGGCACCGCCTCGGGAACTGCATCGGGCTCCGCCTCGGGAACAGCATCGGGCTCCGCCTCGGGAACAGCATCGGGCTCCGCCTCGGGAACAGCATCGGGCTCCGCCTCGGGAACTGCATCGGGCACCGCCTCGGGAACTGCATCGAGCACCGCCTCGGGAACTGCATCGGGCTCCGCCTCGGGAACTGCATCGGGAACTGCATCGGGCTTCGCCTCGGGAACTGCATCGGGCACCGCCTCGGGAACTGCCTCGGGCACCGCCTCGGAAACAGCATCGAGCACCGCCTCGGGAACTGCATCGGGCACCGCCTCGGGAACTGCATCGAGCACCGCCTCGGGAACTGCATCGAGCACCGCCTCGGGAACTGCATAGGGCACCGCCTCGGGAACTGCATAGGGCTTCGCCTCGGGAACAGCATCGGGCACCACCTCGGGAACGACCTCGGCCTCGGGAACAGCATCGGGCACCGCCTCGGGAACTGCATCGGGCTCCGCCTCGGGAACAGCATCGGGCACCGCCTCGGGAACTGCATCGGGCACCGCCTCGGGAACTGCATCGGGCACCGCCTCGGGAACTGCATCGGGCACCGCATCGAGCACCGCCTCGGAAACTGCATCGGGCACCGCCTCGGGAACTGCATCGAGCACCGCCTCGGGAACTGCATCGAGCACCGCCTCGGGAACTGCATCGGGCTCCGCCTCGGGAACTGCATAGGGCACCGCCTCGGGAACTGCATCGGGCACCGCCTCGGGAACTGCATCGGGAACTGCATCGGGCACCGCCTCGGGAACTGCATCGGGCACCGCCTCGGGAACTGCATCGGGCACCGCCTCGGGAACTGCATCGGGCACCGCCTCGGGAACTGCATCGGGCACCGCCTCGGGAACTGCATCGAGCACCGCCTCGGGAACTGCATCGAGCACCGCCTCGGGAACTGCATCGGGCTCCGCCTCGGGAACTGCATAGGGCACCGCCTCGGAAACAGCATCGGGCACCGCCTCGGGAACTGCATCGGGCTTCGCCTCGGGAACTGCATCGGGCACCGCCTCGGGAACAGCATCGGGCACCGCCTCGGGAACTGCATCGGGCACCGCCTCGGGAACTGCATCGGGCTCCGCCTCGGGAACTGCATCGGGCACCGCCTCGGGCACCGCCTCGGGAACCGCCTCGGGCACCGCCTCGGGAACTGCCTCGGGCACCGCCTCGGGAACTGCCTCGGGCTCCGCCTCGGGAACAGCAGCTGCCTGTCTCCTCCTCCGCCCTCTACGATGGGGAGTCGGTGGCGTTGAGTCGGCCATCTTGTGCTGTGGTGCTGGGCTGGCGGCCATCTTGGGCTGTGACGCTAGGTTGGCGGCCATCTTGGGCTGTGGGGCTGGGCTGGTGGCCATCTTGGGTTGTGGGGCTGGGTTGGCGGCCATCCTGTGCTGTGGGGTTGGGCTGGCGCCCATCTTGTGCTGTGGGGCTGAGCTGGCAGCCTTGTCTGGACACTCTGGTGTGGTTGTTGCATCCCACTGGGCACGATGGTGCAGGTAATTGGTAAACCCCCAAAAGTCCAGTATCTCTAACCCCTTCATCTCCCATGAAGGTAAAGGATCATCCAGGCAATTATTAAATAAATCCTTTAGTGCTGCATCATTGTAACCTAGCCCGACTGCCATAGTCCAAAACAATTGCGCCAGGCCACCCACCTCACTTCCCTCTTGATGAAGGGTGATTAAGTTCTGGTATCTCCCCCTCCGTTCCTCCATGGTGGCTGGGGAACCGATTCGAAATCCCACACCGCTGGATCTAGGCATGACGGAGTCCTTCTGTCCCGATAGGTATTGGGGAAAAACACAAAGAGAGGGTAGATCCAAATGCAGGTAAGGGTTTTATTTAAACAGAGGGGTAAATACAAAATAAACAGTCATGAGAGACAAATCAAACAAAAAGGGAACCGGATGAAACGGGGAACTCGGAAGAACGGAAAGGTAGAGGAAGTCTGGTGGAACGAGAGAATGAGACACATAGGGTAAGACAAAGCAAGACTGATGGACCTGAAACACAATGACATCAGACAAGGACTCCGTGACATAGACTAAGACAGACTGGGTATTTATACACAGAAGGATAATTGGGAAACAGGAGACAGGTGGGGTGAACAATCAATCAGGTAACAAGGAGGAAGGTGACCATATAAGGGAACAGGAAGTGATCTGGGACAGGCACCGTGAGAAGGAGGACATCTAGTGGAACCCCGGGGAACAACAACCCAGACACTGTGACAGTAACAGAAGTAGAAACAAGTATTGTCAAGTTGACAAGTAATAGTTTCCATTTGCAAACAAATACCTTTTTATTGTTTTTTGTTCCTTATAGGTTAGACATTTTATCTGCTTATTGCATCTGTAACTGCTTTAATGCATCTACTTTGCCACATCTGAGTATTAACTCTGGTGTGTATCAGTGCGGCAGTATGAGCTTTTTATTGGAGTGACAGGTTATTTGTTGTTGCATTTCCACCAACGGCCTGCTAATTATAAAACAGAAACAGAGGGCTGTTTCCCACTAGATTCCCCTCCCAATAACTATTCTTTTTTTTCCGACTTTCATTTTGAAATGAGCTTGCTTCTCTCAATCATCTTGACCCAGTTAAACAAAGTGTTAGAAATGCTAAACGTCTTCTGAAAGGTTCTAAGCACTGCAGTAAACTAGGTCAACTCAGTTTGAGGTTCTAAATTGTGCCTTTTACATTGTTCCCAAACTCTATTCTAGTCCTCTCTCCCTCTATCCGTCACCTTCCCCTCAGGATTTCGTCTTGCTTTTGATTAGAGTTTAGAGGAGGGAAACTCTCTCTCTCTCTCTCTCTCTCTCTCTCTCTCTCTCCGCTCTGGATTGAACCTTAACCTCCATTAATCCTGAGTCCTGAGCAGTGATATATGTATGTTCAGGACAGGGCAATAACAGTTTTTGCTCCTACCACTGCTCCCGATCAAGGCAGGGCAAGGGTCATGCTAGAATCCAGAGAAGAATTTAACTAAAGGTTACTTGTGCCCAAAATGTCAGTCTGGGTTAGTTTTACTTTCTTCTTTTTTCCCCCATTCCTGGAGCAGGTGAAGGGTGGACCATTTTATCTTTTTTCCTTTCATGTCACTGTGTGTTTGGAGAGACCTCCTGCAGTGTAGAGGGCACACGAGTAGATTTTGTTTATTTACATCAGTGTTTTTTTTTCTCAAGCGACTGATTTAGTGCGCTCACCTATGTGTGCGCGCGTCTTCGTCGTCATTATTGCATCTACGTGCGTTGCAGTGAGAAAGCATATAAGTCTTGCTTAATGACCTTAGTTGCCTTGGCAACAGCATCCCATAGAGACAAATTTGACAGGGTATGTTAGGTAGCGGCAGGAAGACTGAGAGCGCGAGAGGGAAACTCATCAGACATGTCGTGGGGTGGGGTTAGGCAGGATTACAAAAGGCAAAGCATCTGCTAAAAGGCTCATTTTGAGAGACTCAACATGCATAGAATTTTTGCTGCATTTAAACCTTATCATAAGACTAAAGCTTGGAAGCAATTAGCAGGGATGAGCGTTGCACTGCCAAATGAATATGATGGCGTTCACGGATAGCGATTCCATGTGCTCAGATATTCCAGCAGAGCCGGCTAATGTTGTCTGGTGTGAATGGTATTATTCATGCCTGCAGCAGCTTGTCCTGAGTCCAATGAAGCCTGTCAGGATGTGTCTGCTCTTCATTATCGTGTGCCCAGCCACAGAGCAGAAGAAAGAGCAAATGCCACTTACTCAGATATATACAGAGCATGACACTGATGAAAGACTGGGTGAGAATGTACAGTGTCACTATGAGAAGCAACAAGAGGTGTATTTTATTGGGGGCTTTATCTTACAGTGCCACTTAACCCTTGGCAGCTTGTTGCTTTTATAAAACATAGTGACCACATTACAATGATAAAAGACATTCAGTCAAGAAAATGACTGGTGTTTTGGTGGTTACCAACCAGGTGATTGGTTGTTGTTTTTTTTTAAAGCCCACCAATAAGTCTCCACAATATTTCAGTCCCTTGAAATGGCTCAGGTCCCTCCTTCAAGCCTGAGGGAGTTTTCACCAGTTTCATTGACGCCAGGCAGAAAATCATAAATCCAATGGCTTACCTACTGTTCAAAATTCAGGATTCAGTATGATTTTTTAAAAAAATTTTAATGCATTAAATGGACAAAAGTGACGGTAAATACACTGTTACAGATTAATTCTGTTTTGAATGAGTGCTTTTGAAATGTCTTATCTTTAAAGAATCCTAAAAAAAATTATCACAGTCTCATGAATACATAAGCAGCACAAATTTTTTCAACACTAATAATAACAAGAAATGTTTCTTGAGCACCAAATCAACATATCAGAATGATTTCTGAATGATCATGCAACACTGAAGACTGGAGTAATGGCTGCTGAAAATTCAGCATTGCATCACAGATATTTAAAAATATATTAAAACCCAAAATAATTATTTTAAATAATTTTACTGTTTTTTTTTTTTTATCAAATAAATACAGCTTTGGTGAGCATAAGGGACTTTAAAAAACACTTAAATGTATAAATAGATGATGGGGTGAGTAAATGATGGCAGAATTAAAATTTTTGGGTGAATATACTTTTACGTTAGAATGATTTAGGAAAATGTGTAATGCCTCATGATGATGTCACCCGCAACTTGTTATGGCTTTCATGCCAATATAATTTTGCATCACATTCTAAAGCGCATTATATATGCTTCAGAATTCCTTTGCGGTAAATCCAGGGGGCTTCCAGTGTTGGTGCAGCTGATTTGACAGGGGGTTTATGGTGTCTTTCAGCTCTCTCCACTAAAAAGTGTGCAGCATTTAAAACAGGCTCACACAGAGAGGACTCTCTGTCACTGCATAAGAAACTAGTTTAGAGTAAAACCCTCTGTGAAGCGCCTCAGGCAGCGGAGGATATGGCGGAGAGAAGATCTGGAAATTGAAGTGAGATTGAAGAGATCAAGTGGGAGATCCTCTCAGTATTAGAAAAAGCTAGACTTATCCTGGCATGACATTGCGGTCTGGCGGAGAAAGCAAATTGCTCTCTGAACAAAACTACAAAGTGGCAAACTCAAGCTGTGGAGAGGATTTTAGTCAAGTGGAGTTTAAATGTTGCAGGTGAAGGAACAAAGAGGTGGCAATGCTTTTGAAATGGGTTGCATTTTGTTTGGTAGTCTTCAGAGTTTTACATTTTTCTTTTTCTTTTTTTTTTAAAGAAAATATGAGTCACATTACTGTTGTTTAGTACCATAGTATGAAAATGAAGCTGGGTTATTTTAGTTAGCTACAAATCATTATTTGAAATAAAGTAAACTTTAACTAAAATAAATTATATAAAAAGAAAAATACTTGCTATTTGGCAAGACATCATTCCTCATTTACATTTAATTTAACTTAATGTACTAAAATCCCTAAAACAAAAATTGAATACAAACCACATAGACAAAATTAATAACTATTAAAAATGACAAACACATAAAATTAAAATAAAACAAACAAATACATGAAAGTGAAAAAATTTCAAAATATGACTAAAATAAATATTATACTAAAATATCACTGTTTAGTAGCAACATTAAAAATGTTTATATGCATGTTATTTATTAATTTTAAAATCATACATTTCTCAGTTTTTTTTATTAATTTTTTTTGTAAAAACGAAGAGACACTTTACTGTTATTCACTACATATTTTTAAGTTTTGGTATTTAGTTTTTATATAAATGTAAATAAATTATGGAACCACCTAAAAAATCACCTATAAACACCACAGCAATGTTCTAACAACCACTCTAAACAGCAACCGCATTGCAACAACCCAGAAAACCTAAGAATAATAGAAGTGAGTTGTGCATAGACTCACATTCTATTCAGAAAACATATAAATCAGTTAATATTTGCATATTCATGAGTAGCATGGCCTTGCAAAAGGCTGTAATAGTTTGTTTGCACAGGTGTCATAGATACTTTAATACCTTTTGGACCCTTAGATACTTTAATTCAGGGTGACATTACACTGCAACTACATTTCATTTGTCAGATTTAAGCTATGTGTTCAGAGGCGTGCCATGCTTTTTTATTTTGCATAGTCAAAGGATCAGTTTTGCTCTGATACACACATACTCCGCTTCTGAATTCAATAAACCTTGATTTTAGCATTCCTTTCCCATCTCTTCACACAACCACAGATATTTGACACACCTGATAGGCTTTATTATTAGCAGATCTGCCCTTCTCTCATCCTGCTCCACTTTCCAGCAGTATAAATATCCCCTAGCTATCAATCATAGTCATATGACCTGTCATGTGGTGGGAAAAATGACAGAATGGAAACTTTAACACCTCACTAGTGGAAGAGATTTCTCTCTCAGTCTATTCGAAAATCTCACCACCATGTCAATTAAAGGATGCTGAGTAGGAAGACCTTGTGCTGTTTAGGGGATTGTGGTTTTCAACACAGGATTAATTCATTAAATTGTTTGCCAAAAGCACCACCTTAATTCAAAGGCCCCTTGACACATCTTAAACCTGTTCTGTTCAGATAAACAGTTTCCAATTTGCTGGCAGATCTACAATCCCCGTAAGCTTAGCATGCATAAACCCTGGTGTCGCATGAGACAGCAGAATGTGAGTGTTTTTTATTACTAGAGGCACAAAGCAGAACTTTTTTGTTCAGAGTTAAGAAGAAAAGGAGCCTCATTCAGGAATAAAGGACCTTTAACCCCAACATTAAGGATAGTTCCTTCACGGTTACAGATCAAGAAATGATCGTCTTACACAACATTATCTATATTTTACCCAATCTTATATTGGCCATCCAAAATAATTTTCTTTTGATATTTGAACTTCCTGTATCCATGTTTCAGCATCAAATGGAAACCTTTTCAAGAAGAGTTGAAGCTGTTACAGCAAAGAGAGGACCGACTCCCTGTTTACTGCCCATGCTTTAAAAAAATGAACGCTCAGTAGTTGATTTGATATGAAGTTTATTTAATATAACATGCTACAACTGCTACAATTTAATAAACTATTGTTCAAATGTTTGGGTAAAAAATGTTTTTTTTTTAAAGGTATCTTATGCTCACAAGGCTGTATTTGTTAGGTCAAAAATATAGTGCAAACTGTAATATTGTGAAATGTTATTACAATTGAAAACAACTGCTTCTTTTGTAGTATATATTTAATGTAATTTATTTATATTATGGCAAAGCTAAATTTTCAGCAACAATTACTCTAGTTTTCAGTGTCACATGATCCTTCATAAATCATTCTAATATTCTGATTTGATGCTTAAGACACATTTCTTACTATTGTCAATGTTAAAAATGGTTGTGCAGCTTTTTTCATTCATTTTGTAGAAATTGTGATAGATTGTTTGGTAAATAGAAGGTTCAAAAGAACAGAATTTATTTGAAATAGAAATGTAACATTATAAATGTCTTTACAACACATTCTTGCTGAATACAAATATAAAAATAAAAAATGACCCTAAACTTTGTAATGGTTGCAAATGTCACATTATAAGTGTTACATTCATATTTATGTTGCATAATTAATTTGACTACCTTGGTGAAACGTTTACCTCCTAGAATGATCCTCAATAAGCACATGATGGCAAGTGCAAAGTTAAAAAATGAAGAGAAAATGAATTATGAACTTGGTATTCTCACCTGAAACATGATCCTGTATTGTTCCTCCGGCCTGTTCACCACACACATGTTGCAGCCCATCGTGGCTCGTGGTTTCCTGAGGGGGTGCGATTCCTCGATGCTCTTCGCTTCCTGATTCTCCGACGAAGTTGTTGATCCCTGCCGTCCAATTACAGTAATCCCTCCCTGAGATCAGAAGTTAAGACTCTGCACTCCATGAAAGGGCTTTGATGTTCTTTTCTTTGTCTGCTTCCCTCATTCAGGCCCGGCTGCTGTTTTAATTGAGGTCCAACCCGGGAAACGGGATCAGAGACGCTGCAGCATCCAGCCGTGAGAAAGTCAAGGTTTGATCGCTGATGAATGGAGCCTCTGATGTCTGGGCGCTTTTAGTCAGCTTTGAATTCCCAACACACTCAGGGAAGTTGGTTTAATGTTTTTGGCTTTAAAACTTCACATATGATGATGCGAATCAGATATATTATTAGACAGATAATGTTGAAACAACACTTTGAAACGAGCAGCGAACAGCACGATGTGACAGGATTCAATTTACAGATCCCGCCGTGTCTGAACAATATCATCAAAGAGAGGATCTGCCTAACGTGAACTCCCTGGTGCCCCCGCCAAAGTCGTAGACTAAGACATGAATTATTAAATAAAAGATGCAATAAACAAATGTTTACTTTCTGCCACTCCGTATTCCCCTGAGAGATGCTTTCCTTCACACTCTGATTCTATTATTAGAGAGCTTGTTTCCTTCATTTACATATAACAACACTCTCTAGGCGCAGACATGCATGTCATGCTATTTGAAGTGCTTTAAAACATGTTGCTTGAGTCTGTAACTAGTGCAGACTTTTGTATTTCCGTTCCATCATTAATTATGATTACAATTTCAATGCGGATGTGTTTGGATGTTCATTAGCTGTTATTATAACTGCAAGTCTATGGATGCTGGTGCCATACCTAATTTCATATTCCCTCTCCACAGCACGTTGTATTTGACACCTGCATGTATTTATTTATTCATCTTTTCCTTGTCCTCTATAAAGTGAGGCTGTAATCCCACCTCTCATTAGCACTCACTTTTCAGAAAAGAGCCTGTCGTTCACAGATCACATCAAACCAGCCCTCTTCCTTTCTTCCCGGAATTCCAGCTGCGTGTTCATGGCAGAAAATGAATGAGAGAGTGCACCTGTCAGATCATTTCTCTCTCGCACTGCTGAGGTGAGCTCAGCTCTCTCGCCGAACAGTGTATGTCAGTCTACAAGGACTGTTCTCTCCATCGCGTGATGGAAGGATGATTGAAAGGGGTGAAGAGGAAGTATCTGATCTTCAGATGAGAATGAATTGAACACTGCCCTACATCTGCCCAGCTTCCGAGAAAGAAATCCAGATTCAGCAGAGCCTCAGGATATAAAATAAATCTTTAAAGCGCATATTAGTCCAATGCTAATGAGGTTCCGTTATGTTTCTGCTCCTCGAGTCTGGAGATTTGGGATGTAATCCAGCTTGCTTGAGTGTTTGAAGATGAATGAAGTGGAGCCATGCGTTTCCAAAGAGAAAAGCAAAGTCATTCAGTCTGATGGTGGGATGCTAAATCTGAAAAATCAGTTCGAGAATGTCTCAAAGCTCCGCTGGAGCGGCGCCAGCCCAGTGCGTGTACATGTGTATCTGCAGAGAGAGGAAAAGCCGCTGGGTTGGAGGAAACGTGGGGATCGGCACCACTGCTCAAGCTGGAGCCCCTTACAGCTTTACAGCTGGCCCCTCCTCTCCCTGCAATACCAGCCAATATTCACCAGCCAGCTCTCATCTCTCTCTCTCTCTCTCTCTCTCTCTCTCACTCGCTTGCTCAGCCTCTCTCTTGTACTTACAGGTGATAGCTTCACCCTCCCACCTTCCTTTCCTGCTTCCCTCATATCTTTTTTCCCAGTCCCTCTCCACTGTCTCTCTCTGTATCTCTGTCACCTGTATTGGAAGCAGCTTTGCACTCGGGGTCTTTGTTGCCTGTTGTGAAAGGAGCTGAAGCTGTTGTCAGTCTCTGGCTGTCAGCACACAAACAGAATTTATGACCAGATAGACCAAGGAGCTTTGAGAAGCGTGACTCTTTCTTGTGGCCATTCTTTTTCACCTTAACGCTTGCAACCATACTGCAATAGGACAATAGGTGTGCTATATAATCACCAGAGTCACAATATAGTACATCACAGAGTGCCTTATTGCTTGTATAATAAAAAGCAATGTTATTCATTATAAAAATGCATACAAATTAAATGTAATTATTGCATTCATAATAAAAAATACATACTAGATATATTAGTAAAATACATGTATTGAAGTGAAGTAGCTCTCATTCATTTTTATTAATGAAAAAAAAATGTTTCAAACTACTTTTGTACGGTAACATGAAAACAGATAATTAAAAAAAATATATATGGATTTTTCTCCCTCCACTAGATGATACAGTCCTTGACATATAAACGATAACAGATAGTTTTCTTTATGTGTTATTATTATATACACAGTTGTTAGGTAAACAGGTGTTTGGCATCATAGATTTTACTTTATTGTACATTTTTGCACATTTTGGTAAATTTAGCACTGTAATGAAAAATCTACCTGTAGGACAATGATAGAGCAATATTCAACAAGCACAGTGTAAAATGATGTACCTGCTAGAGTCTGATGCTAAGGGGAGTCATTATTGACCTGTAGCTGTGCTGAACACCAGTGGTGTGTTCTGTAAGACATGGCATGTTAGTTATAAGGTGTGATGAGAGGTCCCTGTGTATTTACTGATAACCTGTTATCTCATGCTGTCCCTTTGACTCCTCACTGCACCATGGGTAGTCGTGCAAAACCAGAGCTGCCTTTTAAAAGAGTTTATTTGATTTTGTGAAGTACTGATTTATTTAGAGGACATGGATTACAATACAAAATTAATATAAACCAACCTACAAAACCTTACTGTGGTGCTGTCTCTGGCTTTATTATTACAGTCTCATGTCATTCATGCCTCTCTTTCTTTTTATTATTTATAACACAGGCTCTGGTTCATAGTGATGAAATTTTGCATTGCATATTGCATTTCTCTCTCTCTCTCTCTCTCTCACTCTCTCTCACTCTCTTTATGTGCACAAGCATGTGTGTGATTTTGATTTATTCCTTTATAACTCCTTTAAGTGTAGTATTTAGTAATACATTTAATTTATAAATTCAGAATTTGAATATTGTATATTTGCCATTACAAGGACTGTCACTGACTTCCTCTGTTCTCTTTCTCTTAGACTATGCTTCTGTGTCTTGGAGACAACCTGGCAGCTGTGATTATCCTTGGTGACACAGGGTAGACCTGTCCAGTGCATCTCTGGGAATCAGACAAGTAGGTTTATTTTAATACACTCCAGTGCACTTTGACACACAACAAAATAACATGCTGTTGACTGACATTTATCAGTTCACATGGAAACACATCTCACACTGAGATCCACCTCCCAGCCACACATGCAGAGCTCAGTGTTGTCATGTGGATGCTATATAAATAGAATTAAACAATATATAATGTTATTGTATACAATTGTGTACAATATATATATATATATATATATATATTGTGTGTATGCATTTTATATCATATCTCACATTTTATAGTATAATTCAATTTAGAAACACAAAGACAAAGCATAAAAGATGGACAGAAAAAAACAGATGGGGGAGATAAGGAGAACTGAGTGAGAGACTGAGGTTAGTCTACAGTGATTACAAATTCAATATGTAATATATTTTCTATTTTCATCCAATAAAGTATGATTTTGTTGTGAAGGACAACCGAATATCAAAGGAAGTGGGGGATAAAGGGAGATGCATTCATGGGAAAGCTTGCCATTGTGTATGCATTCTGTATCCCGATGCCAGCCGCAATCATATGCCCCTATGACTTCCTATGAGTTCTTTCTGCACCTTGAATAATGTGTAATGGGCTGATCTCAAAACATTAGCATGCATTATACTAAAAGTTAGAGAGAGGGAAAGAGAGAAAGAGAGTCACTGGAGGGAATAAAAGTGCAACATGAATTTTAACAATATGCTTATTACTTATTTATACCTCTGGAAGGAGAGAGAGAGAGAGAGAGAGAGAGAGATTTCGTATCTGTTACTGATGCTTTCTCATTCCCTCTGCCTTTGTAACTTTTCTGTTTGATTGTTGCCCTCACTGTGACCTTCTGGTGTTTTGGTGGTCGCCTTCATTGTTTATGAACACGTAACAGCATTTCGATCTCCACATCATGAATAAAACAGTCAGAATTCTCTGGAGAAGAGCCTGCTGTAAACTGTTGGAAAAAGGTGATGTGCCAACATGTTGCTTTTAAATTCAATTGCTCGTTTGCTCTAACATCCAGCTGGTTCCTAAGAGCCTTGTTAGGGAGATCGGTTCCCCATTTAACATCTCTCACAATTATACCTAAGCCATTTGGAAATCATGCATCTCGCGAGCCTGAAAGCCTTTAAATAATAGGAAGCACAGAGGTAGAATGAGAAAGAGGTTGACGGAGAGATGTGTGTGTACTGCAGAGACCCTTCATAAACGACATGTTACAGGGACGTCAGATAGTGGAGGATTTGACAAGCAATTTTAGGAGCCAAACAAGCTCAGTGCTTTCAGAAGAGCAACAGAGAGAATAATACAGAGATGGTCCAGGAGCAGTTATTGAAGTCTGAGAGACAATGATAAGAGGTCAGCCAGCGTTGGTGGGATCTGCAGCGGAAGAGGAGAAATTACACACTTCAGGAGTGCAGCGTTATGGATTACTGCCTCAAGGATGGGAAGTCACATGTTTCTGTCTCTATAATTAAAGGCATAGTTCAGGCAAAAAAGAAAAATCTGCTATTGTCTGCACACTCTCATGTTGCTCAGAACATTTCTGACTTTATTTCTGGACTGTGCTGATCTTTCTTCACTAACTGAAGCTTTTAGGTTTCAGAAATCATAGTTTTAAAAGGCAACCAAGAAATATTTTTAATGGTAGTAAATAATAATTAATGTGTTAATTTCTTTTATTAATCTTACTGTCCTAAAAAAAAATTTAGCGGTAATGACGTGTTTTGATAAAACAAGATTGTTTCATTTCAGTATGTAAAGTATGTTTGTGTACAACGCTTGTGAATGTTAAGGTTCACAACTCAACATCCTTAATGAAAAGTTGTGAAAAAATACACAGTTTTCATGAATCCACAGGGTCCCCGCAAACCCATAGGAGGTGTTGTTGAGAAAATTCATTAACTCATTCAGATCTCGTATAAATTCATTATGCTTACAGCAATGAGAAAATATGGAAGCCTGTTGTGAAGAAAATTCCACCTCAATCTTAATGAAAACTCAGCCTTTCTCTATCTCAGAGGGGGAGGTGATTCTCCAGAAAATAGCCTGAGGATAAATCTCGTGCAAGCACACTCCAGTTAACATGCAAGAGTTTATCAATTTAAGTCGCAATAAATTTTGCCAGCAAAGCAAAAACAGTGAAATATATTGTATTTTTACATTCAGTTCATAGTTTCATGGCTTAACTGAATTTATAATTAGAAGGCCCACAGCTCAGAATCATTCTAAAACTAAAAGATCTGGTTGGCCTTGGTGATATAGATGTGATATAGAGACAAATATGCTCACAGTTCATCTGAATTACTATTTCTCCATGAGAGACGCGGGCGCAGACATAACTCAAGCCTGTAGCAGAACTCCTCTGAAGATTTATATCCAAGAGAGAGAGGTCAGTCGATGGAGAGGAAGAGGATCTTTAACTCATCGCATCCTGCAATGAAGACATCACGGTTTACAATTAGTCTATATGAAAATTAATTTAACAACCAGATGGAATCTTAAACCTGATGCTTGAAGATATTGACCAGTCTTCATCACAACACCACACTTTATATGAAATATCTGTTCCTCTCATCGCTTTTTTGGGGGGATGGGATACATGTAAGGAGCCTGGAGGTATGTGAAATGGACAAGATGGAGAATGGATTGGGGGAGGATGGAGGAGAGTGTGTGTGGGGGGGGGGGGGGGTTGCGTGGCGAAACAAATGTGTGATTGCGGTTTTGTGGCTCAACCTAATATACTTTAGGGACAGATTGATCAGTAAAGTGTTTCTTCTTCCTGTGGGTGATGCTTTGTCCATTTATACACAATTATCAGGCGAGTTTGCAATGAAAATATTGTCAAATAAATAAATATTTATGCAGATTTCATGTTCATTGGTTTGTTTCCTGCACTGTATTTTATTGAACAAAGTTGGTTCACTTGTGTGGTACATCTCAAATCAACAGAGACCTTTTGACCCAGACAGATTTGATCAATTCCAGCTCTCCTCTATTATTGAGCCAAAATGCTCGTAAATAAGGGCACCTCTCGTCTCTCTGGAGGGCGAGAGGCAATAAGCAGAACTCTGTCGGCCACCCCCAGGGCTTTAAGCCACGTCTTCCCTCCAAGGGCGGAACAGCACAGTTCATTTAATTACCCAGCATGCCCAATACATTCCCATCTCACATCTGTATGAGGCAAACTCGTCCCACTGGCTGGCAAACACATTGGTTTGTAATTAATTTTTCACCCTGCTCAGCTGATGTGTGTCATTCACGTCACGTTAGGCTCTCGAATGCGTTCCAGATTGTGGAGGTTCAGGATGGAGCGTCGATTCAGGGCCTAATTCATCAAGGCCTGTACCTGTCTCATATGGGTCATAGTGGGGGAAGGGTACGTGAGTTTAGCTGCTGGAAACGAACCTTAGCTCAAATCCCCAGATGTGTATATCGGCAGAACTGCAAGGAAAGGATTGGTTCAGGCAAACTGAAATTAAAGTCACAGATTAAATAAATAGTTCATCCCAAAATTTTTATTTGTTTGAAATTTAGTAAACATCAGGCCACTCAAGATTGTTTCTTCATCGGAACAAATATGGAGAAATGTATCTTTACATTACTTGCTCACACATGGATCCTCTGCAGTGAGTGCTGTTAGAATTTGAATTCAAACAGCTAATAAAAACATCACAATAATCCACAAGCTATCCACAGGGTTCCAGTCCATCAATTAACATCCTGTGAAGTGAAAAGTTGCATGTTTGTAATAAATTCAACAAGATATTTTTAAAGGGTTTGTTTACCCAAAAATAAAAATTCTGTCATTAATTACTCACTGTCATTTAGAGAGTAGCTCAGAATGTAACCATTTACCATTGTTTATGTTCAACATACACTTAAACACACACTTACTCTCCAAAATGGCAGAAAATGGTAACGTGGGGAGAAGAATGTTATTATTGTTTATTTTGCACACAAAAAAAATATTCTCATAGCTTCCTAAAATTACAGTTGAATCCCTGATGTCATATGGACTATTTTACCAATATCGTTGCTATGTTTCGGTGCGTTGATCGTGGTAATATCCTTACTGTCTATGGGAGAGTCAAAAATATCTGAATTTGTGTTCCGCAGATGAACGAAGATCTTGCAGGTTTGGAACGACATGAGGGTGAGTAATGACAGAATTTTTATTTTGGGGTGAACTATCCCTTTAAATTCAAACTTTTGCCTCTGTCATAATATTGCTTTATCCAGTGAAAAAATCGTCTTGTCTTTATCCGAAGAGAAATATGCACAGATCAGTATCTTATAAATAAATTAAAAAAACATACTGTGTTGTTTTATAAAGTACAGAACTTACAAAACAGTAAAATATACAAGTGGAAATGTAAGTGGAAACATGTTTCCACATTAAAATTATAAGACGTCTAGTTAATAAGGTTTTAAACATAGACATCATATAGCCTATACGATGTCTATGTCTGTGGTTTTAAAGACCAAAGTCTTTTGCAGTGAGAAGTGGGACATCCAGCGCACAGCAGCTGTAACTACACTTTCTCGTCTGGAGGGCATAGCTGCTGTCTAATTGCTTCATCATTTTGTGCGATTAGAAATGTATCTTCGCTTGATTTGACTGCTCTTTCTGATTGTTTGTTTATTGACAGAATAATACATAGATTATAAGGCGTTGCTCATTTCTCATCAGTCTTTATGGAGAGATGTTATTTTCTGAGGTGAGTGAAATGCACCTTATACTGTCTTTTTCTCATTGTCCCTGTGCATTCTATCGTGATCACCATCTGAATTCCCTTGGTTTATTCACATATGACTTAATCAACTAGCCTATTATTTGATCCCTACGTCACTTGCACCCATCTGATTTTCATCCAGATCAAATTGTCATGAATCTTTGCATCTTATGACGTTGCTTTCAACTGACAGTGCAGTTACATGACATTTACAAAAGGTTTCCAGCAGGGAATGAGAGACAGCGGTCTCGTATATAGGAACTAAATTTAGACTGAGCTTGTCCAGTGTCATACGAACAATTACCATGGAAACAAGTGTCTCACAGTGAGAGACACAGTACAACCCGAAATCAAGCATAGCAGGAGACACACCGCCCCAAAACAACATCCAGACCATGAAAATGTTTTTAACTGTGTGAGGGTAATTAATCAAAGCTAGTGCTCGATGAAAAGATTCAAAAGAATTACATGGTGCGTGACTCAACAAGCATATTATTCTATTTAGTATATATATAAAGATATATATATATATATATATATATATATATATATATATATATATTCACTTTATAATGTGTTTATGTGTGTATCTATGTGGCCTTTTTACTTTCATTGTGCGAATGAATAATTTTCAGATCGACTTTTAGAAAATACCCCACCAAAATCTATTTTTAGTGATACTAATAATAAATGTAACCAATAAATAAATATGGTAATACATAGGCTACATTTTTTTTGTATACCACGTGAGCCAGTTGTTGCTATGGTTACATCCTCGGGCGAACGGGATTTCTGTTTGCAAGTACTAACTATTGCTTACGTGAAATACCGGTTCAGACTGATGCAACTTTGAAACAAACGGAACTAAATATGTATAAAGGCCTATTTATGTGTGAACAGTATGTGTACCCCAACCTCCACCTTTATGTTTTGAATGCCTTTAGTTGGGGAATGTTTTTGGAGGTCAACTTTGAATGTATATATTGAACACAGTGACCTTTTGTGACTGCAACAGTAAAATATAATGTAATAATATAATAAGCATTCTCATGCATGCTACTTTAGGGTATACGGTATTATTATATCGACATGATTGTGATAACCAAAATATAAATAAATAAATAAATAAATAAAGGAATACAAAAATTCTATAATACAAACTAAAACAACTGACATTTATTTAAATCGTTGTAGTAAAAATATATGTTGATATTGAAATGTTAGTTTATGGGATAGAATTTAAAAATTGAAAAGCATTCTTTTTGATGTAGGTGTTTGGAACCACTGCTTAAAGTAAAAGGGGACTCCAAACCTCAGGCCTATATCAAGAGACAGCCCTAGCCCCAGCCTCCCCGATTTATGATACATAAACTGACTTTCTCCAATAGGCAAAACAATAAACAATCCAACTCCACTAGATAATAAATTAAATCTGAGTCATTTCATCATGCCGAGGAAAACAGGGTGGAAAAAGATAAAAGAAGATGCAAGATTGGAATCAAGACCTTCAAATGACTTTTGAATGGGTTTGATCATAAATGAAAAAGGATAACATAAAAGGCACGGTCTGTATTGCATTCATATTGAATGCATAATCAGTGCATTCCCATCATAAATCACAGGCACTCGAGCACCTCCAGCGGCTCTGCGGAGGAAGTGGACACAGCACGCGGGAGTCAAGTTTGGTTGAACTCCGGGTTCATTTACACAACAGCGGTTGCGTTTCTCCATTGATGAGTCTTACAGATGTTTATGCTTGTGCTAAGGGAATGGAAAGGACACCTGGATGAGCAGGACGACACATTTCACTGGAAAAAGTCTGATCTTACTTCCGGGTGTGCGGTTGTAGTGCAGGATCCTTGTGTTCTCCTGGAGATCGGTAAGAATCGCGTGAGGTGAAGCAGTGAGGTCTTTCTTCGTAATCTTGCAATCTAGTTGAGTTTGAACAGCTCTTGGAACTCGTTCTCAAGTTCGTGAATCTTGAAGTTGAATGTTTTTTTATTTTGCACGCCCAGATGCAATAGCTACATAGCCAGAAACAGCAACAAAACACGGTTTAAATGATAAACGATAAAACTGGTTGAAACGAGCTACCCTTAAATCAGATGTGATGTAGTAGAGGTAAAGCTCGTCTCGTGCTCATATCGTGGAGCAGCATTATATACCCTCAGTTTAGGAATGAAGGGCCAGTTATATGACCCGGTTTCCATGCGTACTCTGCAGAATATCATTCCAGAATGCTCTGTCCCAGCAAGAACATGTAGCATATAGACTGAACACCAAGGTTTTGTAAGATTCCCCCCCCCCCCCCCCCCGCCTGCCTAGTCGGGCCAGTAGTTCAATATTTAATTTCACTGCCAATAGTTTTTTCTTTTTTGTGCCAACATGTGTTTTTTTTTACCTTTGAAGCTAAATGATAAAAAACACTACAAATAATAAAATTATAAATTATTCTATACATTTTAACATTATTTTTATAATAATAGTAAATATATACAATATTCAATAATAAGTAAATAAATGAATCACATAAGTAATATTAATTATTATATGACATATGTATTCATAAACACACACAGCACATTTGCAAAGCTGCCAGAATTTGAGATTTTTTAAATTAAGTATTTTATGAAAACAGGCTGCGTATATAATCTGATCAAACAACACTAATATTTTTTTTTAAATGACACCATTTTAATGATTTATTATCAAAATAATGTCTACATTTTAAATCTACACCTTTATGTATTCTTCGCAAGGCATAATTTTTTTTTTTTTTTTACAAATATGAGATTTTGTGATTATGCAGCACTGGCAGATTAGCTTCAGTGACATTTCCATTGACTGGCCAGAAATAGTCTCACAGATTATTGTTGAGTCCTGTGATAAACCTATCCAATAATCATGCAATAAAATAATGCTCTGTTATTCTTCTCTAGATCCTGTCTGTTTGTAGCGGCATTCCAGGGACATTCGGATGGATTCCTTCGGGCATGTGGAGTTCCTGCAGGCTCTAGCAGAGGGCTGTGTGCTGCCCACCGCCCAGCAGGGTTTAGAGCAGGTCTGGCTGCTTCTGCTCATCTGCCTGCTGTGTCGGGTCATCTGTAGACTAGGTGAGTCTATCATGCACAACACCAACCTCCAAACACCTGTTTAACTGACACAGTCTTCCCACAAAGGATGGGAACATGGCCCAGTTGGTTCTTTTATGGCTAACATCAATGCTTTTTGTCATGTGTACTGTAGCGAAAATCTTCACACTTGATCTTGATATATCCAACTCATGTTGGTGATTGGGTCCATCTGTTGAGTCCTGATGCGGCAGGCTAATTCTGTCTCTCTTTCTGACAGGGGTCTCATGTCACTTGAAGCACCTGAGCTCGCTGGTGTGCGGGCTGTACGTGTTGTACGTGTTCTTTGAGCTGCACATGATGTGGGTGATTATCCTGTGCCTCCTTTGCTACCTCATCCTGCTTCTCAGCATAAACTCCAGCAGCCGAGGAGTCTTCCTTTCTGTTGTCATCCTCATTTACATGCTGATGGGGTCTGTCATCCACTTCTACATGACTGCATTTTATAGATAGGGCCTAATGAACATAAAGCAAATTGGAAAAACTCATTAGGATGCACAATCACTAGCGGTCACACATTTTTGTTCATTTTTATTGCAGGGAGCTACATATGATAGATGCAGAGACCTGGCATAAGATGAGAGGTGTGTCTTCACTGAATTATTATTCATTTTAGATTTATATTGTCTTTGAAATAAAGTATGTCACATAATGTTCATCAAATGACACTCATCGTTGAGTCACATGTCCCATACGGACTGTTTCGGATGTGTCCAGGCTCTCAGATGGTGGTGGCCATGAAGGCCATCTCTCTGGCTTTTGACCTCGATCGAGGCGATGTGTCCTCTTTTCCCTCCCCGCTGGAGTTCATGGGATACCTCTGCTTTGCGGGAACTGTTATCTTTGGGCCATGGATCAGTTTTGCCCACTACACAGATGCAATTAATGGACGCAAAATGGTAAATACAATGAGTTTTATTATCTTAACTTTTGCATTTATTAGAAATTATTTATTCTTTTTGTAATGTTTTTTTTCCACTTCTGTAGTTGTTTTGTATATATTATGTAAACATTTTATTCATATGTACAATTTATTTTATCATGGTCATTGTACAAGAAAAATTTAATTTATTTATTAATGTTTTACTGTATTTCTTTTTTCAAATAAATGCAGCCTATGTGAGACGACTTTCAATAACTCACTTACTCTGAACTTTTAAATGGTATTTAAATATATGTGATGTATTTTGGAAACACTGTTTGTGGTGTTATACAATTTAAATTGTAGTTAGTTATCCTCTGTGTCAAAAAAAACACATAGAACTTTTTTCAATCCTTACTGTTTCAAAGCAGTCTTTAGAAAGTGTCTTTATAAGCATGTGCAGACACTGACATTAAAATAAATTGAATGTGTGTTTCATGCTAAATGTTAAATGGGAAAAATAATTGATTTGTTTGAAGAGAAGATAATCTTGATTTGTTCTGAGCATGTTTCCATCAGCAGAGAGCTTGCTATACAGTAACTGTCCCTACTATCTCCTGCAGAGCATTGGCTGGTATGGCAAGATTGCTCTGTGCTTTCTGAGGAGTCAGATGTGCCTGGTTATTTCCAACTGTATTGCTCCTTATCTCTTTCCATACTTCATTCCCATCTACGGTGACGGACTTCCGCGAAGGTGAGCTGCTCTTCCTCCATTGGGATTCCATATCCAGAGGAAATGAAATGGCTAGCTTGAATGTATATTTCATTTTGTGTTTAATATTGTTTTTATTGGCCTTTTGTCCTCAGGTGGCTTCACGCTTATGAAAATGCGGTGTCCTTCCACTTCAGCAATTATTTTGTCAGCTACTTGAGTGAAACAACCACTGTGATGGCTGGAGCTGGATTCTCTGAACACAAAGACCACATCAAATGGTGCATACTCATGCCTTTTCTCTTTTGTTGTTAAATAACAGCATTATTGATATCTACTGTGATGGGTTTTTCTTTTCATTCAAAGGGATATTACAGTAGCTAAACCAATGAATGTGGAACTGCCGAGGTCTATGGTGGAAGTTGTTACCTCTTGGAATCTGCCCATGTCTAAGTGGCTTAACGCATGTATGTATGTATATTGATTAACGGTTTGTGATTCTATTATTGATGCATATTTATGTTGTGCATTCATATAAATGTTCCCTGTACATTTTAACATACAGACGTCTTTAAAAGTGCACTCAAACTTGGCACTTTTCCCGCCATCCTGGTGACCTACACTGCTAGTGCGTTGTTACATGTAAGTATAATTGCCAGCCCTGTGGTTATTAACATTTTAGGAAGGTCTGTTGGCACAGAATCAGGTTCCATCTGTTTAAACAGATTTGAGTTTGTGTAAGGGTAAAAACACCTGATCCAGAAAACAGTTTGCCTGTAACATGACAGCTTGGATAAAGATGGTTTCTTATCTCAGAACACCATGACCCAGATTTAAACAGCTCTCTACAGCTGGTGTAGATAGATAATTCAATCACAGCTGCCTGCCCGGGCAGCTTATGCCTTGTCACCTTAGTAAGCTGTTGTAGCTGTGCTTGTTAGCTTCTAACTGTAAGTGTGTAGCTTAGATAAAATCATTCATGCTGTATTACCAGTTTGACCTTTACTTTTTTTTATATATTATCTTTTTTTAGGGATAGAAGTATATCAGAATTAGAATCTGGAAGTGTTTTTATGTATCCATGTGTCAAAATGTCCATGTTAGGGTGAGCTGTGGTTGTTTAGCCAGTCAAAAACATACGTTGAATGGGAATCTGTTTGGGTTCACTTACATGTCTGGAGAGGGTGGGTTTAGGAGAAAGGATGTGTGGTTGTATGGATGGGTGCTATTTTGTGGCTAATGCTGACAGAAATTAGCAACAAACCTGAAATCAATTTCAGTTTTTCAATTAGTGCTTAAATATATACTAGTACATCGCAGAATGGTAATCTACTGAACCACACACATCAGACACACATCAGTGACAGAAGCCGAATTCAAGGTATTGTTGTTGAGTAGAGACCTCTGCTGGTTGAAGTTGAAAATGTAATTAATTCTTGTGATGGCGAAGTATCAGTATCAGTCACTTTTCAGAGATTTAATGTATCCTCGCTGAATAAAAGTTTTGATTTACTGACTTTACTACTTACTGACCTTAAACTCTTGAATGGTAGTATATTTGCTTCTATTAATTAATGATGCATTGTTTGGCAGGGTCTCAGCTTTCATCTGGGGGCCGTTCTGTTGTCTTTGGGATTCATCACTTATGTTGAACATGGTAAACAGTCATTTTAGTTTATACATGCATGCATGCCATCAAATAAAAATAAAACTGATTTAATAGAATCAGTTAATTCATTGGATTTAAAAAAAGGGAAATTATATTATTTAATACTTACGCATACGGTCATCATGGCACACATTTCAGTAGGTAGTTAATTCTAACATCTATAATAGATGTCACATCACTAGCCTTGCCAACAGGACTCAAAATACTGTCTTTGTTTCCTCTTGCAGTTCTGAGAAAGCGGTTGGCAGCTATTTTCAGTGCTTGTATACTGTCAAAGCGCTGCCCAAAAGACTGCCATCACCAAAATAAGAAGGTGATCTGTCTAGCACTGAAGAATCAGCTATATTCATGATACAATAATGTTTTGGTTTGTGCAGTATGAGATCTGTAATTCACAGATTTTTACTGAAATTTGTTATATTTTTATACTGAGATGTCTTTTTTTCCCCTCTTGTAGACGCTGTGGGTGCATGGTGTTAACCTGTTCTTCAGTGCATTGTCAATATTCCATCTGACATATCTAGGATCTCTGTTTGACTCTGAAATGGACAACATGCATGCTGAGGAAGTGAGCGTTTTCATATGAATATGCAATTTAAACATGTATACAGTTTTATTGTAATATAAATAGTCTGATAGCTAATAGTATAATAGCTACTTCTAAAAATATATTCAATTCCATTAGTTAGAATTGCTTTATCACACAGTATTTTGTTTCCACACAGGGTTACATGGCCAGTCACACCATTCAAAAGTGGTCAGAGCTAAACTGGGCAAGCCATTGGGTGATGTTTGGCTGTTTCGTGTTTTATTGGCTCATTTAAGGAGAATACTATAGTACTGAGCAATCAAAAGGAACATTCACTGAACCTGAACATGAAAGATGGTGGATTCTTACCATAGACTGCAATTTTCAACAGTCAGTGTAACATCCAAACTTCTGTCCCTCAGCTGGAAAGGACTGTCATGGAAAGTGCCTTTTGGTTCATGTTGTTAAAAGAATCATATTCTCATAATGTGATCATACTAATTTCTTTTTTTTTAAAATTAGTATTAGAAACAATTTTGGATTAAACAAAAGAAAAAATATCAATGTGCAGAGTACATTGTGTTATTTGCATCTCTCTTTTTTGTTCTTTCTGTACAGCTTGATATACAGTAGAAAGATAGTCTCTTTCAATGTGACCATGATATTGTCACTTTTATAAAACCTGTTTTGAACCTGTAAACATGTTTCATATTTTTGTCAAAAGCTGTTGATTAGGTCTGACAATAATATTTATTATTTTCAAATAAAAATTTGCCACCAAGACTATATTTCATGAATTACAGGTAAGTGCATTACTCAAGGGCATAAATGTACAGGTATTGTGGATAACCATGGTTTTACCGGGTCTCATAAGAATAAAAGTACCATGTAGGCCTACTAGCAAGGTACATGTAAGAAAAATACTAAAAGTGCAGCATCTGAAATACAGAGGACAGTTACAACAATGGTTGCCAACCAAGTTCCTAGAGGCCCCCCACCACTGCATGTTTTCCATGTCACCTTAATCAAACACACATGATCCAGATCATCAGCTCATTAGTAGATACTCCAAGACCTGAATTGGGTGTGTCAGACAAAGGAGAGATGCAAAATGTGCAGTGTCGGGGGACCTCCAGGAACGAGGTTGGGAATCACTGCTTTACAGAGTAATGTAAATGAGTTTCTTAACTGATACCTCTGACCCAGTGGCGTGTCCCCCACTGTTCACACGATACTGTTACAATATCGCGAGAGTTCGCATCGCTCCTCACTACGTAATGTGCCGTGCTGCTTATGGCGGCGCTGGTGACAGTGCTGAAAGCTGTTGGGGTGAGTTTTTCTTTTATATTTATTAAATATTGTGATTGCACATAACTCTTATACGGCTATATGAACATTTAAGCCTCCGAAATTTTGTGTTTATACTACTCTCTCTGCGTCTTCCTGCTTGTTTTTGAACAGTTAACGTTAACGGTTTAGGGTGGGGGCAGTGTTTCCTCTGCGTGTGCTCTAGCGGTTTAGCATGTTAGCCAGCCCATAAAGCACTGTTACCGGCGTAGAGTCGTTTTAAACAATAAAAAAAACTTACTCATTAGTCTGACACATGCTTCATGGGAGATCTTTTGTAAAGGTCACTTAAGAAATGAAGCTCCTGGTAGAGGCTCCAACGCGGCAGCGGCGGCCCAACGTCACGCGACGGCCGCCGCCGTGTGCCTTTGTTGTCGGGCTGAGTGATTTATTTAAAGCCCTGCTGGATCAACGTCTATCCCTGTTTTCTCAGGACAGGAAAATAATTTACTTGCTTTCCAAACTAGTTCTTACGAAAACCATTTTTCCAATGTTCATAATAACCTGGATCTATCATGGAATTTGGTAATTTTGCACGCTTGGAAAAGTACGTTATTTTAAAAAAATCTAAAGTAATTTTATAGTGAATAGAATTGTTTCAACTTAAACACTGCTACATAATTTTCTCTCAAAAAGAAATATCTTTTCGTTAAAGCAATTTTGGTACATATAAAAAAAAGTTTCCTACGAAAGCCATTTCCACAGTTTTCCAGCTGAAATTGAACAACTGATGAACAAGCTTTGGTAAAAACGGTGAAGTTCGTTTTATCTAATTTGGATTTGAAACGCCTTATCAATTTTTTTTTTTTTTTTTTTTTGTATCTTTCCGGTACGTTTTCTAATATGCTCGGGAGTAGCATGTGTCGGGGTTGTCTTGTCTGAAAGGGCATTGCTCGTGATTTTGTCTCTGGATGAGCTCCAGATGGATCCACTCCCAGCTGTTGCTCAAGCGTTAACATTTCTTGCGTCAATTTAGTTTCATGTCCTCATTTTGTCATTTATGTATTTCTGTAGAAATTTACAGTTTAGCTTTTTAACAAATCGTTTCTAATGAACGAAGAACAGTGGCCTTAATATAGTTTGCATTTGTGATTTGTATATTTGTAACATGCGCTGTAGGCGAGATCAGATTACTTCTTTTATTATTTTTTTTTCACAGATTTTCTTGTTCCGTTAATGGTATATTTACACTACGAATTGTTTTTATCCATTTTTTAAAATCCCATTTTCAATCGGGTAGTTTAGCCAAAGATTAAAATTCCATTACACTTTCATGGCAGTTTGTATTAATTTCATTTTTTGTTAATTCATTTACGGTGGGCATTAATTCTGTTAAAAAAAAACAAACAAAAAAACCTTTGGTATTCGGTTGGTAATTCCAAACCTAGATTTACTTCCTTTCATAAAACATACTGTTGTCGTAAATGTAATTCACGTGGAACAAATGCAATGAAATTGGCTGGTTAGTAAGATAATGTCTCCATCCGTTTAAAGTCTGTTCTTGGTCCATCAGAGCAAGTAAGGAACTGGCCTATATATCAAGCTTTTTCCCCCCTCCCATCTCATGCGTAATAGCCTGAAGGGAACTGAATGATTGGCATGCTGGATATCTGCAGTTGTTGACTGCTTGAATTGAATATTCCATAAATACTCCGCCAACTGCTGGTTCACACTGAGACTTGTTGATCCTCTTGTGGGTATTCAGTCAGCTGCTCTTCTGTACATGAGGCTGCTGAGGACACTTTATTTTTAGGCCTGTGTATCAACAGGAGCGTAACAAGGAGTTTTAACCCACAATAAAGGAATGTGGCTAATGGGATTAACTCGTATATTGGTGGGTGGGTGTGATTGGGGTGGGGGGTGGAAATTAGTGTAATAAACTGGACCTGAAATAGTTAAATATACTCTTTTGATGAAGTAAATGCATTTAATGTGTAACTTATCTGTGTGATCTAATATCCTTTTCCCCCCTCCCAACAGTATGAAGTGAAACCGAATTGATTTTTGTACCATCTGAAACCTACTTCAAGTTCAGATCATCGATCAGTCAGAAGAAACTCCAAGGAAAAAGAAAACATAACGAACATCCCCAAAACGACCCAGCGGTACAACAACTCTGAAGACCAAGACGAAGAACTGCACTGCTACAGACAAGAAAAACTAAAGCAACACGACTCAACCAAATGAGCAAACCAAAGATTTAAGAAACAGAACCAGGCCGCAACGAGCGTAGCAACCAACCATCAACGTTAACAGCGAAGGCGAGACCTGATCTGAGACAAGAAGTTTGTGCCTACTCAACAGCTTTGAAAAAGCACAAGTCCCAACGCTGCACCAAGCCCTCCTCATCCTCCCCGCACCTTGTCCTCCTCTGGGGTGCGGTGAGGGCTGCTGTCTGCTAGTCTTTTCAGTTTTGACCTTTTCTTTCTGTCAGTTGCAGACTGAATCCCTCCCTGATCTTTTTCCCCCTCCATTCCCCCGGTCTTTCTCTTGTATTTTTGTTCGCTATTTTTCAAAAGCAGTGTTTGTACACCTGCACTTGCCTTTTTATTTGAACATTTTAACTTTTAGTTTTGCTTTTTGTCCTTTATTTTGCAACTTTTTGTAATTAGAACGTGTGCCAGAGAGGCAAACCTTACAAGTGTGTGTGCGTGTGCACTTGTGTGAGCCAAGTCTGAAGCATCAATTAAGTGATTGATTGATCCAAATCATTAAAGCCTTCCAAGACAACAGTACAAGGTAAGCCATGCCAGACACTGTCCCCACTTTTTTTTTTTTTTCTTAATTTAATGAATAATCCTGATTTGTCTGGCGTATTGTTCATTTATAATATGCAATGTGACAAAACAGGCCAGTTGTCCATGCTGTTTATTGTGCAGTTTCTTAATTTAAAGCTCAAAGGTATGAATTTGGTGTTGGTCTGTTCCAAAAACTAGTGAGCCACCTTTTAAAAGAGCATCCTAACTGAAATTGAATGAGTTTAGCCTTAGCATCTTGTGACGTTAGCTAGCAGTGCTAATATGTAAAATATATAATTAAATCTGAAATATTAGATAAAATTTAACCGAAAAAGTTAAATTATGTATTGTAACTGCCATTTTTCTTTCTTAGACAAGAGAAAAATAAAAATATTACTGTTACATGTGATTCATTAGAATACTGCATTTGTAGTCCGCTCAGAAGGTTTTGGAGCAAAGATCATTCATATTATCATGCTCAATATAACGGAGTTAAAATTAAGAACAAATTGAGAATTAAAGGGATGGGTCACCCAAAACTTGGAATTATTCACCCTCATATCGCTCCAAACCAATAAGACTTGTCATCTTTAAACACAGAACATGCAATAAACTAGAGAGAGATATATATATATATATTATTTTTTTATTTTTTTTTTTATCAGTGGATGGACAAAAGGATGTAAGAATAAATATTTGTTTTCCTAAAATGATTAAAAGTCTTATGGATTTGGAATGACAAGTAAAATACAATTTGGTATTAACTATCCCTTTACATTTTTAAATTCTGGTGAATGTACTGTAGTTTTTTTTTCCTTATTTTATCCTTATTTATTCCTTATTATATTTTCTTGTTTGTTGTATTCAAAATGTGAACACTGATATCTAGCACCACTTTAATCCACTCATCCTTTACTGAAGTACAGAACTTTAATTTGATGTAGCAGAATTAAAATTTAACTTGATCAAGCTTGTGACCTCATGGCAGGGAATTGCAGTTGCTCTTTAGCATGCTTTGTACTGAGAGAAAGGGAAAGGGGTCATCGTTACATAAGCCTGCTGAGAAGAATTTAGTAGTGCTTGACTTTGTGTGCAGATGAGGCACACTTTCATGTTGTCTATAGTAGGGATGGGTATCATTTACATTTTATCTATACAGATACTGTTATTGATACTATTTGGTGCAAAAAAAGTTGTAAAATGTAAAGTTTTTATTACTGATGAACTTTAGCAACTGTATTAATGTTCTTCAGTCAAGAGCAGGGGTTTATTTTTCTCTTGTTTCCTTTTATTAACATTTACAGGAATAGTTAACACAAAAATGAAAGTTGTGTCATTTACTCACTCTTGAGTTGGTTTAAACATGAATGAGTTTCTTCTGTTGAACATAAGTTATTTTGAATAATGTGGGGAAACTGAACAGTAGCTGGTCCCCAGTGACTTCATTTTTTCCCCCCTACTATAAAAAACAGTAGGGACCAGCAACTGTTTGCTAACACACTTTCTTCAGAATGTATTATTTGGTGTTCAGCACAATAATACATACAAATGAATGCATGTTTGGAACAACATGACTGAGTAAATAATGACAATTAAAATTTTTGGGTGAACTATCCCTTTAATGACAAGCTGCAGTATGTTTAGTAATGTCCCTGTAAGAGATGCAAGCACCATTTCTCTCTTGCTTATTTACTTTCACTTTATACATAATTTAACTGATTTTTTTTATATGTAAACCTTGTGTTGTTGACAGTATTAGCACAATCAGACAATAGCTGATAGAACTAAATAATCGGGTGCTGTTTGAATTACATTTTAGTGTATGGACACTGTGGATGGACGCACTCTGAATAAGCACATGTTAGAACAGCACATGAATACAACGTTTCACCAGCAAGGCCTTAAAGCACATGCAAATATATTTTTGTGATTGCAAAAAGGTGCAGTGTCTCATGAGTGTAACTCTACCACTGAGTTGCAGTTGGAGCTAAAGCCTCGAGACATAATACAGCGCATTGCTTGAGGTATATGTTGTTTTGTTAGTAATTGTTAAATTATATAACTTGTGTTGCCTCCTTCGTTCATTATTACACTACTGCATATATTGCATCTGATACTGGTGTCATTAGTTTTGTAATGAGAGCCCAGAAAGTCTTTTGAAAGTCTCACTCTTGCCACGATTACTGACTGCATGCACACATACAGCACATGTGCATGGATACACATGTACATCGAGTCCCATATTTCAGTGAAAGGAAATGACAAGCAGCAGTTTTTAATTCATCGATAACATTGAAGTTTCCGGAGAGAAAACAATGAAAGTATCAATAACAATATCCTTTGTCCTGAAGCTTATCAGTACTCTGGTATTGACCCAATTACGTACCTGTCCAGAAAAATACCGGTTCTTGGTACCCATCCCTAGCCTGTAGGGTCCTCACCCCAACGCACCCACAGCCCTCGACTGACCTTATTGTGCTGCTTTGTTCACTGGCTGTTCTTGTTGCCTCTCCCTCAGTTTTTCACCGCCCCTTCCCTCCTTTCTTCACCTTTGCAGAAATCCTGAGGTGTTTTGTTGGGTGTGTAACCAAAAGGAGAGGGGAGAGGGAAGGGAGGAGCTGCAACACAACGGCTGACTTAAAAATAAAATCTTTACTCGGAACACTGCTTAATCCGATCAATCCCAGGTGTAGTAGATTTGGCCACTGTGTACGGGAGAATTATGGGTAGTCCCTGGAAAGGTTTTGTCGAGTTTACCTTGCCGGCGTCACCACCTGCAGCGTTCGTTAGTGCTGACCTGAACAGCACCTCACCTGTCGGGCTCAGCCTGTCACCCTACGACCGATCTGTAAGTTCCCTGCCATCTGTTCTCCACCCCACTCTCCTGAACTCCACTCGTTCATTAAACACCCACTGTCGCCCCTCTTTGCACTGTTCCTTTACTCGATCATCATAATCACCAGGCTTAGAGGCTGGCCTCGATCACTTGCCATAGAGACGAGCAGTGATATTCCTCTATAATAGTGGAGCGTAGATTTGTTTGAGTCAGCTGCTGTTGAACCATGTGTGATTGGCTGTAAATGGATATTAGGCTTTGTTGTTGTCAGGCGCTGATTGAATCAAAGCATTTATGGGTGTGTAAAGGCCTAGTGGTCGAGGCTGGTCAGAGTCTGTGTCATCTAACCATTTGTTGTTACCAAATAGTCTAGCAGTGCTATTCCCAGTCGCTTCATCAAACTAACCCATTCTGATTTCCCTTGAGCATGCCTCCTAGCAAGGGTGGGGCATTAGGGTAAAAGGAATAGTTCACCAAAAAAAAAAAAAAAAACCCGTGGAACAAAGATACTTTTGTAAAGGCCTGTTCGCTCTGTGTTGAGACAAAATTATTTGATTCTCAGATGATTGTTTGCAAATGAAGTATTCCAGTCATTCCCATGCTTTAATTCAAAATACAAAACAATTATTCCAACCCATCATTTAAATGTAAGATTCCACTTGAATGGAGCAGTGAAAGTTTAATGATCTGATGCACTTAAATTGGAATGTACCATAGTGTAAAGATAATATTGGTGAACTGTAGAAAAAGTACAGCTGTTGTATGGATATGGTCAACTGTTGGTTGAGTATATTGACTCTCCCATGTGTCGGTTACTTTAATCGTTCTTTGGATGCTTTTATTCAAAGAAAATGCAAGCATGCTTGCCATATCACTACATTTAGACTTACCTAGCCAGACTTGTTTCTTGCTTCTATGGCTGCAAGTGTTCCTGTAAATTAGCTGCCAGTTCTGGACTTTTGACCCAAAGGCACTCATCTGATTGGTTTAGGGTTTTCATCCTTTCTATTGTTAAGATTTCTTTCTGCAAGCTCTTCTTTTGGTTTTCAAATGACGTATTCCCAGCTTCTTGCTAGCAATAACAAGAACATTATTTAAACTTTTTTTTTTTTTTCTTTTTTTTTTAATATACAACCATATGTAGATCTATCATCATAGTGATGTAATGGCCTCTTTGACATGTTTCATTTGTTGCAGTCAGGGTTTTTTTTATTTTTAATTTTTTTAGTTTTTAATGCCATCTCTTGGTTCTTCCTGTTTGGTGATCCTTTTATTTAGGTAGTGATTTTATTTTAAATATCCACTCCTCCCCTTATTGCCTTCAGTGTCCTACCACCCCTTACCTTCACCTGAAGATGGAGGCCTCTGATACCCCTGTTGCTGCCCCTTCCCCTTCCACCTCAAGCCAACCAATCCCCCGCTCCGCTTCAGTCTCATGCCATGTTTCTCGTGCATCAGGGGGCAAAAAGCAAAAGCGGACCCCCTTATATCAGCGATCCGTAAGTGGGCATGATGAGACGGTCTGTGATGGCTTGATGTCCTCACTAACAAAGAATACCTTACCCTGTAACCGCATGCTTTAAGTTTAGGAGTTGTAAAGCTTTTGGCTTTACAGGGATTTTTGAGTCAATAAAATGTTTTAGAATATCTAACTTTTGAACACATGCTTGCCAACTGTTCACGTACTGTTCACCTAATTTATGGGTGAAGTTCTACACAAAGGCCTAGTTCTAACTTTTGATTGTGGTGACAATTGTTTACATGTATACTCTAATATATAACGAAGTCAGTGTGAAGTGGATTAAAAGCATGAACTTTAATTTTACTTTCTAGGTTTAATATGAAACTGATGGTACGTGCATTTGTATTTTCTTGGGTACTGTGCAGATTTATCCTGGTCATTTGGATCTACTTGATCAGGCATCCAGTTTAAGCAGACCAAAGGGAGAGGAGAAACTTAAACGTGTCACTGTAAATTACTGGGACAATTTTTCCTGTTTTTTTTTTTTTTTTTTTTTTTTTTAAGTTGCAGATACTTGCAGCATTTACAATCCAATTTCATTCCATTTTACCATTTCCACACTTGTGTTCTGATCTGTTGTGAAGCAGTCGGATGTGTGGAGAATGCTAGAGGTTGAAAACTGAGTAAGTGCACTTTTAACTCCTGTGTCTTATTTTTCCATAGATGAGTTTTGACCCCAGTCTGCTGCATAATAATGGCCATGGTGGCTTTGCCAATGGAACAAGCATGGGCATTCGTGAGACGGGAGTAGTTGAAAAGCTGCTAGCATCATATGGCTTCATTCAGTGCTCTGAGAGACAGGCCCGCCTCTTCTTCCACTGCTCTCAGTACAACGGCAACTTGCAGGAGCTAAAGATTGGAGGTATGAGCCAAATGGGATGGGGGAAATAGCAGGAACTAGGCCTGAATGGTGTAACTAAAATGTTTACCTTTTGATAAACTTTTTGGTCAAGCTTTATTGACAACAAATCATCGAATATTTCTGATCCAGACAAGTCATTGAATCAGCATTTTGAATTGTGCCATTTCAGATTGCTAAAACACTGCTTTGTTTCAAGGAAATTAAACCCACCCAATCTAATGCCATTGTTTACTACTGAATGCTAATGCTCTTATCTCTATTTTAAACGGCTCATACTTGAGTTTGGCTTCTTTAGGGATGCTATAGCTGAGATACAAAAATTATTAAAATTAGTGTACAAATTGCCAATAGAAACATTACAATAATGGCCAGACCTAATAGAAACCTTGATGTTGGAAAACAAAATACATGTAGTATATATTAAGTGTGTTGCTATTAAGATGTATCTTAATGCAGTACTGACTTCCATGTTTTGTCTATTCTGCCATTTTTTTAGATGATGTGGAGTTTGAGGTGTCGTCTGATAGACGCACTGGCAAACCAGTTGCGGTGAAGCTGGTAAAAATCAAGGCAGAAATGTTGCCAGAAGAGCGAATTTCTGGGCAGGTGGGGCCTGACTTGCACGCCTCTCCTTTAACTGTGCTGCATGGTTTTATTCATCCAGTTAAGGAACACATTTTACTTTCATGTTTTATTGTCCTTGTCCCATTAATGTCCATAATTGTTGGAGTTTCAAGCTCATTTTAAATCCATATTGACCTGGAAAATGCATAAATCACTGGTTTCTGTTATCAAGAGTTAGAAAGCAATCCTATTAAATGATCTGATGTTAATGTTTTTTTTTTTTTAATGTGGGTTCACAATGAGCTTGATTTGTCTTTGTTTTGTGGTCTTGTTGGGGGAACTTTTCATCTTCATTTAAAGGGGTCATACGACGTTGCTAAATAGAACTTTGTGTATTTGGTGTAATCCAAACAAAAAAATTCCACTTACTGAACATTGTTGTAAGTGAGGTGTACTCTGATTGGCCAGCTATCCAGTGCGTTGTGATTGGCTGAATACCTCAAGCCTATGACTGAAATGTTTGCACCTGTGACTGTGATAATGTGTCCCGGCACGACGAGACCAAACCCGTTACAAACAAAACCTGTACTGTGATTTTACGCATTGCCTTTCGTATTGAGCCGCATAAACGTGTCTGTATTTGTGATTGGAGAAACGACAAACAACAAGCACTACTCTGCTTAAAACTCTCGTTTGAATCATCAGTGACAAATTCTTTAAATATAAAAACATGTACTTCCAGACCAAGTCAGAAGTGCCAGACTTGCAAAGTTGGAACTGCGCCACTTTATAGAACAACCTTTGAGGACAGACCCATTGTAGGCTACTCTGCAGGTTCAGGAAACAGTCCTCCATATAATGTCACACTGCGGACTAGCATTTGGAACGGCCGGTGGACATGAGATCGGCACTGAAAGCTGATTGGGCGTTTCAAAGAGCAAGGTTGATGCATTTCATTAGTGTCCAGCACAGATCAGCTCTAGACATGATGAAATGGATATGGTCCCCTTTTGGAAGGCCAAACAAAGTAGTTTCACTTTCATAACGAGACACACAGCATCTCCACAACATGGTGGTGGCATCAGCTACAACAATACTACATTGATAATAAAATGTATGCCTTTCTTTGCGTGAACATTTGGGCGGTGTTATGCAAAGTGACGTAGACATGGGCGTAAACTAAGTGTTTTAGGAGGGCGTGGACAAGTCTTAACTCTTATAAAGAACATCTGTTTGGATTTGAGACTTTTATAGTCTTTGCAACTTTACAGATCTTCTTTATGCACCAAGAGCTTGTAACAAAAAATTTTAATCACATCATATGACCCCTTTAATATACAGTTATGAGAGAAACAAATCTTGATTTGTTCTCAATATGAAGTCTGTCTTTCATGTACTTAAATATTCATTTTTTGAGTGGTTTCTTGAACTCCGATGTACAAGTTGAATATGAATTTTTCTTTATTTTTTATCATTGTTATTGGTCAGCAACCAGTGGGTAGCACACAAAGCATATTACAAATCAGAATAACAACGATAATATAAACAAATGTAATAAAACCATCTATAATAACACATTTTTTTTTAATGATTTTTCTTATGTCTTTAGTTCAGAACATGTTGCGCATCTGTGTTCAAGGACTTTCTCTTTAGCATTTAAACATAACATGGTTAGTTGATCTTGTCTCTCACCAATGCAGCATCTAACCCCATCTTGTCTTTTTGCACATCCCCTTTTTTCAGGTAGTGTCAGCTATCCCTTCTCACTTGGATGGGAAGTCCGCACCTGGCCAAGTGCCCACAGGCAGTGTGTGTTATGAGAGGAATGGAGTGAGTGTCACTTTAGTCTATAAACTTTAGACATTTGCCCATCTTGTTTACCTTTTTGAGACCATTTTGGGATGGAAACAGCTTAGCAAATTAAAATAAAGCTGAATGAATAACAGTTAATGAACTTCCTTAAAGTCTTTACGCTGATGATGCCAATTGTTGTTTCTGATTGTGTTTGAATCTTCTCACAGGAAGTGTTTTATTTGACCTATACCCCTGAGGATATTGAAGGCAATGTCAATTTAGATACTGGAGATAAAGTCAGTTTTTACATGGAAACCAACAAGCAGTAAGTGGATTTAATATCTGATTTGAAATGGGTATAATTTCAAAAGAGGAACCGTGTTTGTTTTTTGGATGTTGAAATGGTTTGTCTTTGTTTCAGTACTGGTGCTGTTAGTGCTCACAACATTGTATTGGTAAAGAAGAAACAGTCAAGATGTCAGGGAGTCGTTTGTGCTACCAAGGTAAGGATCTTATTCAAAGATGACTTTGTAGTAGCTGCTTGTCTTTTTGTTGTTCTTTGTAGACACTCTACTAAGGAATAGTGATCTCCTGCCCTCTGGTTTGGAGGGGAATAGCAAAAGACTTCTCATATCTCAACACTCTGCTAGAGTAGTCAAAGGAAGTTTTTGTGTTTTTATCTACAGATCACATTCATAATGTTAAACAGTTTTCAAATTTTTGAATTTAAGAAGAGTGCCATTCCCCCCCCCCAAAAAATATATTTTCAAATATACAATTTAGCTTTTTTTCAAATCTATAATTGTGTTCTTGCAGGAGGCCTTTGGATTCATTGAACGAGGGGATGTTGTGAAAGAGATCTTCTTCCACTACAGTGAGTTTAAAGGAGATCTGGAGGCTCTACAAGCTGGAGATGATGTGGAATTCACCATTAAAGAAAGAAATGTGAGCAATAGATGAAATGTCTCTTAAAAAGCTATACATTTGTATTTTATGTTCTATTGGTCTTTGGTTGGTTACTAATACTCATTGATAGATATGAAAGATTTCACTATCAAACAGTGAAATTACGATTCATGAAATGCATTGTATTTTCAAACTGCTTTATGAAGTTGTTTCTGTCTGTATGTCATAGGGCAAGGAAGTGGCCACAGATGTGAGACTGTTGCCTCAGGGCACTGTTATATTTGAGGACATCAGTATTGAAACTTTCGAGGGCACTGTCACCAAGGTTATTCCCAAGGTTCTCACCAAGAATCAGGTTTGTGAATCCAGCTCTTGTCATTCGACTTCCCAGACTCTGTCAGTTACATTACCATATAGATTCTGCTTGCGTGTTAAATCGAATAAGAATCCATCTGTCTCTCTCAGAACGACCCGCTGCCGGGGCGAATCAGTGCCAGAATTAATTTCACTGACAAAGAGCTGCTATTCGGGGAGAAGGACACCAAGTCCAAAGTGACGCTGCTGGAGGGTGACCATGTCCAATTCAATATATCCACCGACCGTCGAGACAAACTGGAGAGAGCGACAAACATCGACATCCTCCCTGGCACTTTCCATTTCACAAAGGAGAGTCGTGAAATGGTGAGACTGTAGAGCTTTGTCCTTGTGTTTACTAGCAAGGCTGTTTTACTCTTTACTAATGTTGGCTTTGTCTCTTTGCTTGTCTTCATGTGTAGGGTGTGATAGCTGCCATGCGTGATGGTTTTGGATTCATCAAATGTGTGGACCGTGATGCCCGAATGTTCTTCCATTTCAGCGAAGTTCTGGAAGAGAGCCAACTGCACATTTCTGATGAAGTGGAATTCACTGTTGTCCCTGTGAGTTCCCAGATATCACCAGACCTGAACCACTTTTGTGTTCCTGTTTTTTTTTTTTTTTTTTTTTTTTGGTGATGAACTGTTTTAGACCGTTCATCATCAGTTGGTCATCTAGTTCACTGGATATAAGAATCAGCTGTTGAAAAACCCAGATTGGTCCACTGTTTAAACTGTGCGCAAAGCAGAAGCATATGTAAATCGTAATTATGGTCTAACATGGACTAGCTTTAAAACATCCCCTCTTTCCTCTCTCAGGACATGTTGTCTGCCCAAAGGAACCATGCCGTGAGAATCAAAAAGCTGCCCAAGGGCACAGTGTCGTTCCACACTCAATCTGAGCTGCGTTTTGTGGGTGTGGTGGAGAAAGAAGCTGTGCCTGCTACCACCACCAAGAGCTCCAGCCCCAGCAAGGGCAAAGAGAAGGTGGACTAAATCTTGACTTCCTGTAGCTACACTGCATTTCAAATGTTTGGGGCTGGCGAGGTGGTTTTGAAAAGTTTATGCTCCCCAAGGCTGCATTTATTTGATCCAAAACTCAGTAAAAACATAATCTTGTAAAATGTCAATAGAACACCTTTTATTTGAAATATAATTACATTTATTTTATTGCCATTTAATTAAATTAGTGTCTTTGCTGAATAAAGAATCATAATGACCCCAGACTTTTGAAAGGTGGTGTATATGCTGCTATTATGCATTTATTTTTAAGAGTCCTTGAAGTACACATCTGTGGAGATTTTTTTTCGTTGTACGATCAGTCATAATTATAAAGAGGTACTTAAAAAATGGAATTTAGTATTTTTTATTTTATTTTTTTCTGCTTTCCAAATGTTTATATCCCGCATCGGTTTGTCTCCCTCTTAATTGACGCAAGCACAAAATACAGTAGCAGGCTTTGAGGTGCTATAAAATGCTACTATCTTTTGTCTGACCTTCTTTTTTTGTTGTTCCTTTTATTTTTTTATTTGAACCATGCTCGTCTTCATTAGAAAAAAGACAAGGTAGGCTGCTGTTTTCTGCATGCTGCCTTTCCTTCACAGTGTAGACCGGTAGAACTTCTGACAACATTAACTTAATGGAAGCAAACTGTTAAAGTACCCAGGATGAGATTTTACTTACTGTAATTTAGTATAGTAGTAATTTAAATTTTCTATTTGATTCACCTCCTATTCAAACATTTTATGACTGTTTAAATTAAGTCACGGATGTGTCTAATCCTCCTTATTTCTCTTTGTTTTAAGGGTAAAGTTGAAAAGGTCAGTTTGATCTGTATGTTCATGACTGTTTGTTTGGTTATGAGGTCTGTTGGCATGAGCTGAGAATGATTTAACCACATTAAATCATACAGACATGTTAACCTCATAACCATACCAACTCAGCCAAGCTGTGCCACTCAGTGTGTGCATTCTTGTATGAGGGGTATAACAGTTCAGTTTCTGTCACTCGCACAGTTAATTATTTTTTTTTTTTAATGGAAACCACATAGTTCATACACATTTTAACCATGGCACAAATGTGTACTAAACAGTGGGTGACAAACTGTATAAGAGCAGTTTTACCCCTTGTGTTAGTGTGTGCATGATGGCTAAATATTGTGAAGCATTAGATGTTTGAGTTTCTTTATTTACTCATTGTGTGAATACACATTTCCCCCATGCTTTGCATCTTTTTGGATGTTTATTCTGTAAGGCAAAACTAAGTTTAAAAAAAAAACTATGGCTGCTGAGATCCAGAGACACAGTCTTGTTTACACGATCCTCAAATATCTGAAGTCTGATGTGATGAAACTGGCCTTCAGCACTGACACCAATAAAAAATAAAAAAAAACTAGGGCTAATTTCTGTACTTAATCTTGAAGGTGCACTCAGTGTTTATTTTTATTTTTTTCTATTGTCAAGAAGGTTTTTGAGTGTTCATCTCATGAGTCTATACAAGTATGAGTGCATCTCAGTTCTGTATTTGTTAAATGTTTTTGGTTCTAATGTGAATGTATGTATTTGTGTCGTCACCAGGAAGCAGAGGAAGGCTTGATTGCGTATGAAGAAAGTGGAGTGAAGAACACTCTTCCCTACTATATTAAGGACCTAGAGGGAGGTGCTTACCCACAGGTTGGAGACAAGGTACTTGCTACTTGCGCATGCTGAATATTTCCCTGGACTAGTGTTTTATTTTTTTATATTTTTTTCTTCAACTGGATTATTTAAGTAAACCCTCATGTCTCCACTAGGTGGAGTTCTCCATCAGTGAGGTGAAACGCACCGGACAGCAAAGTGCAGTGTCCCTCAAGATCCTAAATCGTGCTGTAGGCACCAAGAGGCTTCAGGGATACATAGCAACACTGAAGGATAACTTTGGCTTCATAGAAACCTCCAATCATGACCAGGAGATATTTTTCCACTACAGGTTATTAAAGTTTCTCCTTGATGACTTTGCCTCAGTTTGTTTCTTTTTTTTTTTTTTTTCTTGTAGTGTGATTTGTTGTTTAATCTGAATTGTGTGCAGTGAGGTGTGTGGGGATGTGGATAATATGGACCTGGGAGATACAGTGGAGTACACACTATCCAAGGGCAAAGGAAACAAAATCAGTGCTGAAAAGGTCACCAAAGTTGCAGCTGGTATGTTGAGACTTTTTATTGGTTTGGCATTAATGTTTCACGCAAATAACACAATTCTGTGTGTGTCAGTGAATGATCTAGGAGAAGATGTGAGTAATACAGTGTTCCTGGGGAAAGTGGTTCGGCCCATACGCAGTGTGGACCCTTCTCAGACTGATTATCAAGGCCTTATTGAACTCACAGAGGAAGGTGAGTGTCACAAGCTCTTGTTTCTTTTGTGTGTGTTTGTGTGGTACTTTTAAAATCCATCTAGAGCATTTCGTAATCAAGTTAGAAACTCTGAACTCCCATCATTTTTAGTCAACTACTGTTATCTGCTCAAACGTTTCACTAGAAGCCAGCAAGGATCAGAGTTATCCTTTCGGCATCGTTGGTATGGCCAATAAAGGTGACTGTCTACAGAAGGGTGAGATGGTCAAGTTTCAGTTGTGTACAGTGGCCCAGACAGGACAAAAGATGGCCTGCAATATTGTGCCTCAGCGTAGAGCCCTGGTGGAGTGCGTCAAAGATCAGGTAAACTTACTGATACAAGAACGTTATTACCTTAAGACACTGGCTAAGGTATCTAATTTAAGTCTCTGTACCCCCCCCAGTTTGGTTTCATCACATACGAAGTTGGAGAGAGCAAGAAGCTGTTTTTCCATGTGAAGGAGGTTCAGGATGGTCTGGAGCTCCAGGCCGGTGATGAAGTGGAGTTTTCAGTTATCCTGAACCAACGCACAGGCAAATGCAGTGCCTGCAATGTTCGCAGAGTCAGGTGAGACTGTTGTGTGTGGATCAGATTCGCATGCAATATTAGCATATTATTGAGCTGTTAAATATTTTATTTACAGTATTGTTCAAAATAATAGCAGTACAATGTGACTAACCAGAATAATCAAGGTTTTTCGTATATTTTTTTATTGCTACATGGCAAACAAGTTACCAGTAGGTTCAGTAGATTCTCAGAAAACAAATGAGACCCAGCATTCATGATATGCATGCTCTTAAGGCTGTGCAATTGGGCAATTAGTTGAATTAGTTGAAAGGGGTGTGTTCAAAAAAATAGCAGTGTGGCATTCAATCACTGAGGTCATCAATTTTGTGAAGAAACAGGTGTGAATCAGGTGGCCTCCATTTAAGGATGAAGCCAACACTTGTTGAACATGCATTTGAAAGCTGAGGAAAATGGGTCGTTCAAGACATTGTTCAGAAGAACAGCGTACTTTGATTAAAAAGTTGATTAGAGAGGGGAAAACCTATAAAGAGGTGCAAAAAATGATAGGCTGTTCAGCTAAAATGATCTCCAATGCCTTAAAATGGAGAGCAAAACCAGAGAGACGTGGAAGAAAACGGAAGACAACCATCAAAATGGATAGAAGAATAACCAGAATGGCAAAGGCTCAGCCAATGATCATCTCCAGGATGATCAAAGACAGTCTGGAGTTACCTGTAAGTACTGTGACAGTTAGAAGACGTCTGTGTGAAGCTAATCTATTTTCAAGAATCCCCCGCAAAGTCCCTCTGTTAAAAAAAAGGCATGTGCAGAAGAGGTTACAATTTGCCAAAGAACACATCAACTGGCCTAAAGAGAAATGGAGGAACATTTTGTGGACTGATGAGAGTAAAATTGTTCTTTTTGGGTCCAAGGGCCACAGGCAGTTTGTGAGACGACACCCAAACTCTGAATTCAAGCCACAGTACACAGTGAAGACAGTGAAGCATGGAGGTGCAAGCATCATGATATGGGCATGTTTCTCCTACTATGGTATTGGGCCTATTTATCGCATACCAGGGATCATGGATCAGTTTGCATATGTTAAAATACTTGAAGAGGTCATGTTGCCCTATGCTGAAGAGGACATGCCCTTGAAATGGTTGTTTCAACAAGACAATGACCCAAAACACACTAGTAAACGGGCAAAGTCTTGGTTCCAAACCAACAAAATTAATGTTATGGAGTGGCCAGCCCAATCTCCAGACCTTAATCCAATTGAGAACTTGTGGGGTGATATCAAAAATGCTGTTTCTGAAGCAAAACCAAGAAATGTGAATGAATTGTGGAATGTTGTTAAAGAATCATGGAGTGGAATAACAGCTGAGAGGTGCCACAAGTTGGTTGACTCCATGCCACACAGATGTCAAGCAGTTTTAAAAAACTGTGGTCATACAACTAAATATTAGTTTAGTGATTCACAGGATTGCTAAATCCCAGAAAAAAAAAATGTTTGTACAAAATAGTTTTGAGTTTGTACAGTCAAAGGTAGACACTGCTATTTTTTTGAACACACCCCTTTCAACTAATTGCCCAATTGCACAGCCTTAAGAGCGTGCATATCATGAATGCTGGGTCTTGTTTGTTTTCTGACAATCTACTGAACCTACTGGTAACTTGTTTGCCACGTAGCAATAAAAAATATACTAAAAACCTTGATTATTCTGGTTAGTCACATTGTACTGCTATTATTTTGAACAAAACTGTATATTGGCTTTTTAATTTAACCAGATTTGTTTTTTTTAATTACACAGTGAGGGTCCAAAGCCAGTAGCAACACCTCGACCTGACAGACTGGTCAATCGCTTGAAGAGCATCACTCTTGATGACACCAACGCCCCTCGTCTCGTTATTATCAGACAGCCTCGTGGCCCAGACAATTCTAAGGTAAAAATAAAGTGCCTTTGTTGACCATTTCTTGATTGAGTCTAAATCAAAAACTAACTTTTTGCTAATTTTTTTAACATTTGTAAAGGCATTATTGCTTCTAATACTGCAGACCAGTCTACTTTCAGATATGAAACTTGCCTAAAACAATTGACACATTGAACTGTTTTGTTCCTACAGGGCTTCAATGTTGAGAGGAAACCCCGCCAACCTGGTGTTACTGACTGAGTACTGTTCACCCCTCTCCTCTTCATTATGGAAGAAACATCTTGAAGAAAAGCAATCAGACAGGACAGAGGAGGGGATTTGTGTGTGTCTGTTTAGTTCACTCTCATTTTCTCTCTCACCCATAAACACAATTCACAGAGTAACAAACACATCAAGACTTGAAAATTAGCACACACAATTCCCTTACTTTGTCACAGGATCCCTTCCAAAAAAAATCCTCATCTCATTGTCTTCATTGTATGTGTGATGTTTTTGTGTGGTTGTAATTTGAGCAAAGCCCCTCGTGTTGTCGGAGCGTGTGTTTGGTATGCATCACATGTAAACTTGTAAGGTTATGCAGAGGACATGAGGGGGATTAAGGGGTTTGTAGTTCTCACATCTTTAGATTGAGATGTGGGCACTGTTTGACCCGTTTTTCGTTTCGGCTGAAATTGAAATGCCAGGAATTCTGCACCTGCTGCTGTGTGAGTGAGTTATTGTTTTAGAGTAGCTTTGCTTGTCTGTATTTTGACCTCCTTTTATATATTCTTTATTCTTCCTGTATCACTTGAATTCTTCCCATGTTGAGTTTCTCACCCAGATGAAATCGAGATCTTGCTGGGCTCTTTCTGCTGAGAAATAAAATGACTAAGGTTCTTTTCATTCATGTTTTCCACACCAATTCCATAGGTTTTAATATGGATCTGAAAACTTAATAAACTTTCTCTCTGCTCAGAACCAGCTTGCGTATGGTTTTTGATGTGTAAACTACTATTTTTGATTTTCAAATCATAATGGCTTGTTCTTTTAAAAGAGCCTTTATTTTAATTCCGGTTTTGATTTCATAAGCTCAATCTGTTTATGGGCAAGTGCAGAATTCCTAATGGCATATTGTAGCCTGCGGTCCTTTTGATATAGCTCTTTTTTTTTTTTTTTTTTTTTTTTTTTTTTTTTTTCTTGCACATGTACTTTCTTTTTTTTTTTTTTCTTGCGTTCTACTTAATGTCTGCTAATGAATAAATAAAAAGGTGCCTAAAAACAAAACCTAAAAAAAAAAAAAAAAATCTCCTCAAACAGCCACCAAAATATAAGAGCAATTGTTTAGGTGCCCCCCCCCCCACAACACACAAGTAGAGAGTACAGGTGTGCACCACCCCAACCCCCCCCCCTCCCCCATACCTGTGGGTTGAAATATACTCTATGTAATGTGTGCTTTTACTTGGGTGGACCTTTTGAAAACCTGAATAAAACCAATTTATGCAGGACATGAGAAATGGGGGAAGTGTAATGAGCAAAATTTAAAAACGTGCAAAGAAATTTGATTACATGGATCGAGGCTATTTGCAGTGATTCTTCTGACAAATGGAGCTACAATTGTCATGAATATTCTCTGGAGCACCCTGGGTTTGTGTTGAACCTTAAGGTTCTATATACTTTTGTTAATGGTCTTGAATGAAACAATTGAAATAAACATTTTATGAGAATCAAAGGTGTATTATGTTTATTTTTTTATAAGCAACACACTGTACAGAACCTTTAAACATTGTGCCTTTGCTCTTTTAAATGAGGTATCCATGAATCCTAAACAAAACCGGAGTTAAGATGTTTCAGAGTGCTTAAACTCTAGTGCTTCCCAACTGTATGGTGATTTCAGAGCGGTGAACTCTCTTATGTTTTGTCACTGATGTTGGATTCTGGCTCTGAGACCATCGCGTCCACCATTCCCTCAGTTCGTCTGGTCCACTTAGTGGAGGATTTGATATTTGATTTGCTGAAACAAGCACATATGGGAATTTGGACTCCAGAGTTGTAACCACCCTTTGTGTTCCAGCGTCTCCACATGATCCATCTGCGGAGATCTGTATTTCTTTGACACTTGTTTGGGCAGGTTTATTCCTATCTGCTTGGATATTTTCTCCAGTGACGTCTTCATGACCTCTTTGCTGCTGGAAGTTTTTCAAGTCCATCACTTGCAGTTTCTGTTTGTACTCTTCCAGCTTAGCTTTGCACTCAGCAGCTTCCTCTTTTATCTGAAGGAATTGCTTCTGAAGGTCTCTCTCAAAGACTTCCTCTGCCTTGAGCTCATTGAGCCAGAACTTGATCTGCTCCTCTTCTTCTGACTGGAGCTCGAAAAGCTCGCTGCTAGCTTGCTGCTGCTCTAGCTCAAGGATTAACTGATCTGTTGACTCAATTTTGTGCTTTAGTTCTTGCAGACTGGCCTGTTGTTGGACAACTCGTCTTCTTAACTCTACAATTTCCTCACTCTCTGTGTCTAGATGGATTGTTTGGACCACTGGATTTAAGGTTTTTAGGTCCTCCTCAGCACCTTTCTGTTCCTCTTCCTCTCGTCTCTCACATACAGCACTCTCATCAGTGCATCTCCCATGGTTCCCAAGACAACTGATCAAAGGCTTATGTGGTGCAACTCTATTTTTGTCTTTTGGCTCCGGCGTCCCAGAGGCCAGGGAACTTTTGGTTGTGTTATCTGAGTGCCCATTTCCTTTTTTGCGCTCCTTGTCTTTCCCCTTATCTCGTCCTGATTGCTGCTTCCCGCCTCTGCCCAAGTTTTCCAACCAACCCCATGCTTCCTCCATTAGCGTTAGTGACTTCCGCTTGGGTCTCTTCGGTTCCTCGGGTGGTGGCTCGGAGTGGAGGCAGAGGCATGACAGTGGTGGGAGGCTCTGGCGGTGTAGGGCGATTGCCCCACTGCCTCTTCGCGCTCTCCCTGTTCCCTCCACTCGCCTCATTTGGGCTTTGGGCTGGTTTGTTTCTTCCTCAAGGGATGGACCGATATGCTTCAAAGTGAGCTGCACCTCCTTAGCTTGCTCACCATATTTTTCCAAGGACTCCAAGAGACGTTCATCCGGAGTCACATTACGTTCAAATTCTTTGAATTTTTCTCTCAGAGTGTATCGGCCAGTGCGACCTAAGAGAGAACAATATTAAAAGTGATATTTTTGGGACAAATACAGATGCTTTTATCCAAAGCAGCTTACAGATGATGAATCAATTCATCTTGAAGAGGAAATATAACACAAGTAGAGCTAGCAATACAAACTTTCAAACATTGTGCAGAATAGTATAATCTAGAATAAGATACTTATTTAATTAAATCAATATTAATATTGATTTGGCTGTTTTAGGATAGTCAGAACATAAATTTTTAATCTAAACATTAACTGTAACTATTTTACCCTTCTTTCATTCCAAAATTGTCCTCTGTGGAACTGTTTTTGTCCATATAATGGAAGCACTGTTGTCCAAAACAACTTGGACTTTAATGGTTTGGATTAAAATATCTTCTGATATGTTCCACAGAATAAATAAAAGTTGGACAGGTTTGAGACCATTTTATTTTTATTTTTTGGGTGAACTGTCCCTTTAAGAGCATTTGACCTTATGAATATTCAGTGGTTTCAGCAAATGCTTGCAGACAAGTTGTATGATTTCTTCATGTACATGTTTTTGACAGTTGTTTCATTAAATAATAAGACATTAACTTACCAAGTGCCCGTGCCAAAGCGATAACCACCTCCTGACATGTTGTTCTGTCAGTGACTCCACAAACTATGCGTTGGACCCCTTCGACATACACCTTTACTTCCATTCTAAAAGAAAAATAAATCATGTGTGTTTCTTTGTCTAGACCTTTCTGTAAGCCTAAAATATCACATTCTCAAAAAAAAAGTCAATGCAATAAAAGGACTTGTTCACTCCATAATAAATATTCACTCCCAAGTTGTATTCACTCAGTAACGAACTACTGATCACTGGTTTATGTAGAAAAAAACTAATATAACCATTCAGCAAGCCAATGTTGTAATATAGCATTTTGAATATAAACAGAATAAATAAATTATATATAATCATATGAGGTTGTATAGATGGTTGAGTTCATAAAATTAGATTCTGATGTACTGTACCTGTCTTGATGTTCAGAAAATTGATGCGTAGTAAAATCCTTGCACTAATATAAGAGGCAGTTCGGTATATGTTGTCCTGGTGTACATGGAAAGGTCTTCTTGTCATCCTTGACTTAGCTGAACAAGTACAAACCCTTCCCTTCAGTAAACATTCAGATCAAGACGGATAACAGTCTTCGGTTGTAGATGTTGGTATGTGTGTTTGTCTGCAGTCCCTAGACATTTGTTTTTTTTTTTGGATGCTAATTATTTTGAATTCGAGTAAACATGTTAACATTTGACTCATACTGGGGCAAAAACAGGGCTTCAGTTACTAAACATACTGTATATTTTCTTGCAATCTATTCTATATCTTAAAAAAAAAAAAAAAATTCCCTTGCAGTCAAATGTTTAAGAAAATATGAGCACAGGCAGTTAAATAATGAATATACTATATGAGCTACTCAATATATCAGTAAATCAGTAGATAAAAAAACAAAACATTTAACTAATTTTATTTTGTAATATGAAATGGTATTTTGATGAACATTTTAAGGAATCTACATATACATATTTTATCCATTTTAAATGTATTTTAATTTATCCAAAATTTCAGAAACATCATAGATTAGACAGAATGGGGATGAGTTATAACTCTAATAAAAATGTTTGTATTTAAACATTTCTACAGGAATGTATTGTGGTTCTCAAATGTACTTGTGGCTTCTGTATTTGTTTCTTTTTAAAGTGGTTCTGTACAACAACAACAACAACAACAACAAAAACACTTTAATCTTTAAAATGAATTATACAAGATACTACAATGCATAATGGAAATTACATACTGGTTACAGGGCCATAGTAGTCTAATAACATTTAGACCAATAGTATTTTGTATAAAAGCAGGCGTGAAGACTTTTAATTTGAAAACCTTTGAGACGGACAAAAAGAAAGGTCAGAAAAGTTACTTCACACATGCATTCAGCTTGAATCGTCCGACGTTGTGTGACAGATAATCATGAAGATTGTAACTTGGAATATAAACGGCATACGAACGTTTAAAAATGGCATCAAGAAAATTTTGGATTCATTCGATGCAGATATAATCTGCGTCCAAGAGACTAAAGTTACCCGTAAGTTATGTGTTTTAAAGAAACGCGGGACTTTGAATCGGTAGATAAAACACATGTGCCCTATTTTTTTAACAATTGAATAACTCATCAGCATACTTTTTTTTCAGGTGACCTGTTGGATGAGAAGACAGCAATTGTTGATGGCTACAATTCATACTTTAGTTTTAGCCGAGGACGAAGTGGATACTCGGGTAAAGCAGCCTACAGAACCATTCAACGACAGTGAAGTGACTTTATATATAAACTGGAATGTTCTTAACACCGGATTCATGTTTTTTTTTAATAAATGTAGCCTTTCATTCACCGTCTGCAATGAGCAACCTGATTTTCTCCATGACCAGGTGTAGCGACCTACTGTAAGGATACCGCTACTCCATTCCTGGCTGAGGAAGGATTGACAGGTCTGTTGGCCAATCAGGGAGAGGCTGTTGGTTGCTATGGTGACCAGGTTGAGTTGTCTAGTGAGGAGCTTCTGGCGCTGGACAATGAAGGAAGGGCTGTCATCACTCAGCATCACTTCATGTACGTTTTGGACATTTACTGGTAAGCCTAACATGTTGTGAATGTTGTTTTCACATATTTGTTTTATTATTCTCAGTGGCAAAGATGGACCACAGAAGCTGACCGTTATCAATGTTTATTGTCCACGAGCTGATCCAGACAAACCTGAGAGAAAACAATACAAGCTCCAGTTTTACCATCTCCTCCAATGCAGAGCTGAAGCCATCTTGAGCTCAGGGAGGTGAGAGAGAGATCTTACAAATAAGAGCTAAGATGTTTATTTGCTTGATTAACCCATTCCTCTGACACTCTTTAGTCACGTGATTGTATTGGGAGATGTTAACACTTCTCACCGACCCATAGACCACTGTGACCCAGATGATGTGGTAAGTCCTTTAACATGTTCCTCCATCATAATTTCAAGATTTCTGTTAACTCCAGTTGGCTACGGGTGACAATTTATAAAAGTAGAAGCAGTAAAAGCAAAAATGGACTGTATAATGCAACACCGTCACAAACACTTATTGACGCTGATTAATACAGTGCAACAGTGCCCAATTTCTTAGTAATGCTAGTTGCGAATGTATTTTGCCCATTCTTTTTTACTTTTTAATCTTTCAATCTTAAAATCCTTAAGAGTTATACCCCATTAACTGAACTAACCAGCAATGAGATAAATCAAGAGGTTACAAATTGTGATTTGAAGTAAAAAAGCATTTGAAAATCAGACCAAAACATAAAAGGGGCTCAATGGTTCAGTGTAATGAACATCTTTAATAAGGGAAAGCACTACAAACCCAAGAAGCTCTGAAAATTGTGAGGTCCACGCAAAGGTATCCAATGGTAAATTAAGTTTTCCTTCATGTTCGGTCTTTTCATTTTATTATGAACTCAAATTCAGGTTAGAATGCCAATTATTATTGGTCCTTCATAGGATAATTTGTCTAGCTGTCTGATTATTCTGTTTAGCTCTTTAATCTTATTGAACTCAATCATTTGCATTTTCATGTCGCTCAGAGATGTCGGATTGGCCCGCTGGCGTACCTCACGGTCACGTACTTGACAGTCTTGGTTTTCACTTATTAGTCAATTACCTCTGTCTAAAATTTTAGATGGCCTCTCCTATGCTTGCTCGTTCTAAAATTACTTTTATTTAGTCCCCATAGATCTGAACACACTTGAATAAACCAACATTATCTCTAGTCAGATGTCACAACCACTACTACAGTATATTTATAAACCGACCAACATTACTTTCCCTGATAGTGGCTTGGGTATAGCCATGCCATGCTTGGTTTCCCATGTACACTTAGCATGAATAATATTACAATAAACATAGGTTAGGCTCATCTTATTTAGGATGGTCGAACAACATCCAGTTGACCTAAATGTAAATTCCCTTCAAGCCCTTACAGTCTAAGTACACAAAGTAATACAAAGTGTTAGCCGGATCTCTAAAAATCCAGTTGGCGTGCTCTGTGCTCCATCTCAACTGGATTTTAATGTTACTAATCTGATGCAGAAATGTGGTTAAAAGGAATCAACAAAATCTAGTAGAGTTAATAATTTTAGATTAAATGGAATCGATTCAAATGTAGCAATTTATTATTATTAAGATCAAATGTATTATGTCAAATACATAGTCAGTTTAAAGATAATCAGTACAAGACACCAGACTCTGAAAAATAAATCTATGAGTAAAAGATGCATAGCTGACTTTAGAAAATACGTAGTATGGACACACTCCACGCTATGGACTCTTCAGGCTACAGAATCGCCTGATCCTCTTGCAAAATTTCCTTAAGTACTGCAGATCAAGACAAACATCCTCCAAATGGAGACAAGAACTAACAATTAGAATTTGGTTTGATTAGGGCCTAGATGTGTTAGCACCATTTGGGCACATATAGTAATTTGCTTGAAATGCACTGGGAAATGACACACCCTCAACAGTAATTAACTTATCTCTAAACTCATGATCTCTATTACCTTTTAGTCTACTTGTAAGATCATGACCATTGTACAAGACGCATAGAGACAGTTCAAAGGATACCAAACATGACTGTAAATAATACTTGCACTGATGTAGAACATTATATTATACTATTGTATTGACCATTCTGGCTGCGCTGAGGGAAGGGAAGGAAGCGAATGAAAAGGAACTAATGCATAGGTGAGAGAGACGTTTCCCAACATATTCTCTCAATGAGATTTGGAAACCGATGTCTGTATGTTAATACACTGGGTGTGTGTATTGTCCGTCTCAGAAGATCAAAGTGAGGTTCTATATCAGAATCAAATAAAAAAAAAGTTGGAGGAAATTTAAAAGTATTGATTTAAAGATGTTGATTAGATGTAGAAAATAATGATTTTGCTGTGGTTTGCTCAACAAACAATGTGGTATGATAGCTTAAACAAAAGCATTTTATGAATTTTTTATTTTTTTGCTAATTTTTTTTTTTCTATAGAACAACAGACATATATAGTGATGAAAGGCCAAATATTAAATGTCATGGATGAATATTTACAGAGTAATCCACTATTTTTTAGAGGGAAATTGCAAGGGGGTAAATCTGACTTCAGAAAGATGGCAGCATCATAATGTTATTTGTACACCAAGCTTAGTAAGTTTGTTAGTAAAAATCTGTTGACTTTAGCAATTACAATTGTTTTGATAGAAGCAAACAAGACCTATTAGTCTATTAATAGACCTATATAAACAGTCCTATTTTCAAAATTACTTATTCTTTAGACTTTCTGATTTAAATACAGTAAGTATTAGCTGTATTCAAAGTGACCAACACCTGGTTTTCAACCCCTAAAAAAATAGGTAAAATATTCAACAATGTGTAAATCGAGCCTCACTGAAATGCCCATATACCTGTGGCTGAACAATATAAGCCTTAATGAAGATGCCAAAAGGAAAGTTTGTTAAGACCCAATATCTAAAAGGACATTAAGCTCTTTAATACTTGAGTTACAGCCATGCAAATTTAGGAGTAAAAACGTGAAAAGTGTAATTTCTCCATTTTTGAATGGTCTCCATTGGCACAATATGCAATAAAGATTTCCAAAGTTCCCTTGTAATTTGCCATTTTGACCCCCCTCTACAAAATAGTGGATTACACAAAAAATATTCATCCATTATATATAATATTTTGGCTTTCATCACTATAAATGTTTTTCTTCAGAAAAAAAAATTCTAAAATTTGAGCCAAGGAAGTTTCTGAAATTTGTTTGATTTGACACTGAAATACCTTTTTATATAATTATATGTGGAACAGTATTTCCAACGGACCAATAAGATTTAATTATGGGTGGAGTCACCCAATGTTAAACACTAGAAATAGAAACTAGGTAACCAAATAAATGTCTTGTTGCAACTGGATTGGACAAAACAAAAATTTACACGGAAGAGTAATTTATTGTTTTATCGCACAAGTTACATACTAGCACAAGTCTGCTCTTATTACTCTTCTGTCATTTAGGATAACTTTGAAGATAATCCAGGGAGGAAGTGGCTGGATCATTTTCTGTTTGGAAAGACAGAAAAGACCGAAAATGGAAATACTGAAGATGACCTCACAGACATCTCCCAGATTCCTGCCTCTGGTGGCAAGTTTGTTGACTCCTTCCGCCATTTCCACCCAAAGCGCTCCAATGCCTTCACGTGCTGGTCCACGCTTACGGGGGCCAGGCAGACCAACTATGGTACACGGATTGACTACATCTTTTCTGACCACTGTCTGGTGAAATCTGTCTTTATGGGCGCAGACATTATGCCGGAGGTTGAGGGATCCGATCATTGCCCTGTATGGGCACAGCTCAGCTGTACTCTCCGGTCTAGTCCCAAGTGCCCACCATTGTGCACACGTCACATGCCAGAGTTCATTGGCAGACAGCAGAAACTCTCACGCTTCTTTGTCAAAGTTTCAGAGAAAGAGAGGTTTTCTAAAGTCTCTGAAGAGAGTCTACCTGGATCACAGGATTCTGGGGAAATCCGGGAAAACCTGAATCCTGTAGGACAGGGAAACAGTTTTGCAAAGAAGAGACCTTCATGTAGAGAAAAAGATGCAAATGCATCCAAAGCCAAAAGAAGCAATCAGATGAAAACTGAAGGCAATGCTAAAGGAAATCTTCTAGCTTTCTTTAAGCCTAAACAAACATCATCGATTTCTTCTATTGTAAACTTGAGCCCGAAACAGACAAAATCCTCTGAGGATAGCCCAGGTAGTGAGAGTGAGGTCAGAAGCTGCCCTAGCGATGTGCAAACTGAGACCAATCTTTCTTTGGTAACCGAGATGGAGACTGAAAATATGGATGAAGTGGAAGCAGAATCGACATCCATAGTCAAGTCAAAGGACTGTAAAAAGGGGCCATGCACTGGTTTTTGGAAAGCGGTTTTGCATGGGCCTCCTCAACCACCACTGTGTAAATCACACAATGAGCCCTGTGTCTTACGGACTGTGAAAAAAGCAGGACCTAATTTAGGCCGGCAGTTTTTTGTATGCGCTCGTCCTCAAGGCCATGCCTCCAATCCTCAGGCCAGGTGTAATTTTTTTGCCTGGGTAGATAAAGGGAAGTAAGATCACACTGCCATCTGTATGTATACAGTACATTTCATGTTTTGATTGTATATTTTTGTTTTATACGTAACACAATTTTAAAGGATAAATAAATAATGTTCTTATGAATTTGGTTTAGTATCATACATTTCTAGCTTCAACATTGTTTGTTTTTCAGACATTCCTTTTTAAAGGTTTAAAATTACCCACATTTTTTTGTTTTTGACCGTTAAAGATAATTTACCAGATAACACATGGGGGTGAATAAAAACCCAATTCTGAACGCTCACCATTGGTATGAAATACAATAAAGCTTATTAAAGTCAGCAGATTTTGCTAATATAAATACCAATCTCTGTAAAAAAAAAAAAAAAAAAATCTTTAGTAAACAAATCAAATATTTTAGCCAGGGAATTTTCTAACATTTGGTTTTGACACTGAATGACACAATACAGAGTTTAAAATTAGTCAGCCGAGCAGGAATTCTTAATATGAAGGTTTTGTTGTTCTGGTAAGTATAAGTGGTTTAAGTGTAAAACATTTGAGAAATAATATTGTGTCTTACAATATCTTGCATTAGTCATTTATTCATATATTTATATTTTTTGCTTTTGCCTTTGTTCATTTTTCCCCAAAATGTATTTAGTGTTCTTTATTGTTTTGTCTTTCTCCTATTTGCTCTTTTCACTTATGCTTATCTCTTTAGTTCTATTTCAGTTTGCCCTTTTCTTTAATTTCTTTAAATCTTTATTTTCCGTTTCATTACTTAATTTATTCATTCATTATTCAGCCCTTTTGCTCTGCCTCGTTTAGTTCTCTCCCTTTTTCTCATTACATTTTTTCTCCTTTCTCTCTTTTGTCTTTTGCATTCGTTTCTCCTTGAGCTTTCCTTCTTTTTTTCTTCCTTCCTTTTACGGTTCAGAGGGCCCAGGTTGTCTTTTATTTTGATAAACGTATTTCCGGTTTGAGTATTACATCCTGTGAAGGGAGATGCATTCAAGTGACTTAAATTTAACGATGCGCTGACCAAAACATAGACAAAAGGTATTTCTTGAGGTGTAATGCCTACAGATATTCATGATGGAGAGGTAAGTTTATCAACTGAGTCTTCGTTTTAACAACCGTGTGTGTTCGTGTTCGATCGTGCAAGCTTGTCCAAAATGGCGAATATTTTGGTGACTTCTTGTCGCGAGCGTTTGTTACCTCAGAAAACGTGCAAAACTGAACACATTGGAAAAATAAATCAATAAAAACTCGATTGTCCTTATTCAAAGATGCACGTAATTGATGTGATAAATATCCAGAAGATGTTTAATGTCTACAGTGTTACAGTTGACGAAGTACGTCGTGTTTCTTCCATTTAATCTTCATCTTTTTATTATTATCATTAATTGAAATCATGCATTCATATGGTCAACATAGAGAATTCTACAGGTAAACATTTTTTAAATAATATAAACCATAAGCGTAAATTATTCACAAATTTGAGATCTGTAAGATTTTTAAAAATGTTTTTGGAATAAGTATTATGATCTACAATCCTGTATTTATTTGATGATAATAATAATACAGTAGAAACAGTAATACTGTATTCATCCAATATAAAAATAACGGTTTCATATTTTATTGTAAATCATTCCCAGCAGTTACTCCAGTCTTCAGTGTTGCATGATCATTCAGAATCATTCTAATATGATAATCTGGTGCTCAAGAAACATTTCTTATCATTATCAAAGTTGAAATTGAATTTTTAGGTAACTGTTTAACTGTGTGTGTGTGTAAAACAAATTGTCTTCATCTTTTAGTGGAACGGGAGTCTATTACCAAGCAATGCCTGCAGTGGGACCCGATGGGAAAAACGTCATGAAGTTAATTCCTGTCCAGAAAGTAAATGGACAGTTTTATCAAACACAATTTAGTACTGAAAGAGACAGTCTTGATGTACAACTGAAAGCCTATGCAAAACCAGTTAATCCATCTGCTGCTGCTTCAAATCAAACACCGATCCGGCTTCCCTCCCTTCAGCCCTTATCAGATGGACGGTATGTCCTAAAATCCCTTCCGCAGGTCAGAACTGTGTCTAACGCTGTCAAAACTCAACATGGTGGAACTAATGACCCCATTATTTACAATCCAAAGCCTGTGCATGCAACACTTTCAACACAATCACTTTCCCAGTATTCAGTCCAGTTACCTCCTCAGCCCAATGGACAGGGCATGGTGGCAGTCCAAGCGCTGCCTGTTACCGTTAAATCACCTGTTCTCCCAAACGGTCATTTCCTGCAGATCCCTCCAAATGCGAAAGTTAGGACTCTGCCAGCCACTGCGCTCCCACAATCCATCAAATGCAGGATAATGAACTCTGTGAGTAGTAACACCGGTAACCTCCAAAAGGGTCCACCAACGGTTGTGCTTGTTTCCCCTGTGAACTCTGTTAAGCTAAATCCTGACCAGCAAGTCGTTTCGGTTACAAAGCCAAGTCAAATACAGAAGACCTTGTTACAGAATCCCCCTACAAATTTGCAAACACCTGTTTGCGTTCCTAAAACAAATGAAGTGAACCCTCCTTTAAAATGGGTCGTCCAGGAGGGAACAGGTGCATGCGCTCCTTGCCTTGTACCTGTAATGACACCGAATGTCAGCACTGACAACATAAAAGCAGTCAAGCATGTCAACTCAGTTGGGACGGCAAATGAAATTGTGCCAAGCAAACCCACACCACCTCAGACCAGCCAAGAAAAGATCACCCCAGGCAAAGACCATGCCCTGGTCATGTGTAATGGGAAAGTCTACTTTGTGGCCAAGAAAAATTCAGAGATCGCCAAGGATGTGATGATCAGCGAAGGTGGGAAAAGAGGGGTTGTCAGCATCTCTCCTGCCCTGCCTGCCAGCTCCGCTCTGGGGACAAACTCTTCTAACCAAGACCCAAAAAGAAATGTAAGTGAAATTATTGATCTCTGTGATGATGATGAGGAAACGTCCACGCGTCTGGGAGGTGCCCAGGGAAATTTGCCTACCCCGAGTCAAACTGAGGTGGATGAGAGCGATGAAGACTCTAATGTAATATTTGTGTCATACATTCCACCCAAGTCTGAGACACGTGCTGGTAAGAAAGGGGAGAAAGCTGCCTCTCAGAACAAATCGGAGGATGTTCAACACGCACAGACGAACACAAAACCTGTCTCACAGAACGAAGGGGAAAAACCGGCACATGCAGAAATTGAAAAAGATGGTGGTCCAAATAATCCTTCGGCCAAAATGAGTGATAAAATGGATGAGCAGATCGAGGGAAATGAAAGAGATGAAAGCAACTTGACCCGTCTTTCTGAAAACGTGAATATGGAGGCAGATAAAGACTTGGAGAGGGTCCAGAGTCCACCTGAGACGAGATGTCAAGATGATGCAGCTCTCGCTGAAACTGCCAGTGTTTTGGAAGCACCCCAGAATGCCTGTGTTCAAGCCACTTATGATACTGAAAAAGTAATATACCAAATTTAAACATCATATTTTTAGTAATAAGTTAGAAATAACATCTTTCAATAGGCTGACATTTAATGCAGTCTTCTCTCTTCTGTCGCAGGCCTATGAAAATCCAGCCTCTGATCAACAACTGAGTCAACCCAAGACTGACAATGAGCTAAGAAAAGAATTTGGCATCACCTCTTATGTACAAATTTGCTTGCAAAGACCAAAGCCGACCGTGAAGCCAGATCGTCTGACAGAGAAACTTATCATAAACAAACGCACATTAGATGGCCTTCGTAAAGTGATCCAGGAGTCAAAGTTGCAGTCAAAAATACAGCAAATGATGCAGGCAAGTTACATTATTAATGTATCCAAATTGTGTTGTAACGTACCGTGGATGTACACATTTCCTACATCAGTGTTTATCAGATGCTATTTTAATACATTTCCAAATCACTGTTATGTTTAACTTAAACTTTTTTTTTTTAAATTAAAATAAAGCTGTATTGAATGCAAATATAAATATTAGTTCAAAATATTGAACCTAAATTATAAATAAAGCTGGACAGACACAACTACAAAAAAATAATTTAAAAATAAAATGTTTGAAATGTAAAAAAAAGAAGAAAAAACGCTAATTAAAAATTGTAATCCATGTTATAATACTATATATATATATATATATATATATATATATATATATATATATATATATATATTTGAACTATTTTAGTACTATTTATATTGTAAATATTTAATGACCTAAATAGCTTTAGCTTTTTTGTATGCTAACATGCTTCTCTCTTTCCTAGCTGAAAATTATAACTTAATTGATGGGACAAGCTATTTAAATTTTTTTTTTTAAATAAAATAAAAATTATCACGTCAACCATTTTTTTTTCACTTGTTTTGGAGGAGTTACGACTGTAGGAGTAACAGCATTGATTCATTTCATGACACTTTGTTCAATTGCTAGGTTCCCTACACAAAAATGGAGGAGGATGAAGGCGTTGCAGTCAAAAGAAAAAAGCTGGAGCAGGATGGGAGTCAAGATAATCCAAACATTTCACCTGCTTCTAAATGTTCAGTTGTTCCCACTGAAAGCAGTCTAGCTCGTCAAGAAGAGGTTTGTTCACCAACAGAATCTACAGTTGATAAAGTTCTTATGCAATCTGAAATGCCAGCAGATTGTACTGGCAACACGTGCTGTTTTACTCCTTTAACTGAACAAAATGCAAAACAGACTTCTAGTCATACCCTATCCCCTTCCTCTCAGAGGAAGACCTCACCACGCTCTAAAAAAGTTAAGGTGTGCACGGCCTGTCCTTGCGGGACTGTTTTGGGGGCTGCAGAAGCCACTTCATCCCTCCATTCACAAGAACGAGCGAATCCATGTACTGCTGATGAGTCACACAAAGGGACAAGAGAAAAATGCTCAAGTATAACCCCAGAAGAGAGTCGCCAACTTCAGAATTGCCAATTAAAAAATCAAGATCCTGTTAAGAAAGCAGGGAAAACCCCATCAAAAAATCCACTTGAAAACAAAACTCCATTAGAAGGCTGTACTAGTGAAACATCACATGACATCTCACCTAATAGTTCAGTGAATATTACATCAGGTGCAGCATCAGACAACCCCAGCATCTCATTCTCCAATAAACAGCATGGTCCCCAAACAGACACATTTCCAACACAGTCACTGTACACATTGGAGACGCTGGATGCTGAGGAGATAAAACGGCGTGAGAGAATCGAACGTTTGAAGGATCTCCTGAAGGCGAAGGAGGCTGCGCTGGAGCGGATGCAGAGTATGAACATTTAGTCATGTCTGTATGCTGCATGATAGACTGAATATGACTGGGAGAACCACCAAGAAATTTCCAAGAACAAATGTACACAGTTCGTACACAATGTTTATTTACTAACTGTTTTACCTTTTTAAAGTTTACCAGATCTCAGTGTCATATTTTTTATTCGGTCTTTGGCTTCCTAAGCATTTTGTGGTGTTTGTCTTATTTATAGTTGTTTTTAGTACGTTTAAGCATTTTATCATTTTTTATACCTTTGTATAATTTATGTGCCTTTATCAGGACTTTGTTTTCTGTAGTTCAATTTGTGGTGTAACAGCCTCATTTCATAAAAAAAAATATATAAAAAAATGTAATTAATAATTCAATGTAGTTTTGGGAACCTTGTTTGCATTTTGAGGTACATTTTGAACTCAAGAACACTGTAAATAATTTTAACATACTGGTTGAATTGCTACATTTTTATAGTCATACATGCCTATTAAACTTAATGAAAATGTTGCTTGTTATCTTGCTAAACTTCAATTTTATGAGTTTTCATGGTTCAGATTTCTTAGAATTGTTTCGTTCAGAATTGTAGTTGTTTACTTTTTAAATTCTTAACCTCTTGTTCAGTTGTCATGCTGCTTGTAACAAAAACATACTGGAGTGTTGCCAGATTCTTGGTGCAGATGATTTGAAAATGTATGTCAGACACTGGATTTGCCATTAACCTTTTATTCGTAGTTATAACAGCACAATTTGTGATGAAACAAAGGTCCTGTTGTGTTATAAGTAATGGTGCTTTTAAATTAAAATCAACTGGAACCAGAGCTGGATATTAAAGGATTACATGTAATCTGGATTACGTGATCAGATTCCAAAACCCAAGTACTTGTAATTAGAGTAAACTACTTTTGAAAATACTCGTAATCAGACTAGGTAATTTTTTATGGATTACATGATTACATTTTATTTAGACAATAGTTGTTCACAATTAATTTATTCTCCTAAATTTCTTTTTTTTGTCTGTTTCAAAATTTGTGTTTGCAATGTAGCTTTTTTTTTTTTTTTTTTTTTTTATTGATACATTCATATGCACTTCTAGTGTTTCATTAGATTCAATATTTAACCTGCCAGTGATATTGCTGTGAATTTCATGTTTCAATATTGGTTTTTGTAGTGTAGCTGTTTTCTAAATTTACTTAATTCTAAGTAATTATAAGTTTTATTCAGTGTTACTAGCAAACACTAACAGCGAGGTAATGTGTAATCTAAGAGATTATATTACTGACTACAAATTTTGTCATGTAATCTTTAATCAGTAACTGATTACAATTCATAAGTAATCTACCCAGCTCTGACTGTAACTGTGGTGGCTGCCCTATAGCATAAATAAACTATGAAGGAAAATGTTCAGGTGCCAGTCAGGTTTAAACCATGACTAATTTTTTATTAAACCAGGATGGCAAAATAAAACATGAAATCACATAGGCAGTCAATAATACTTTACAAAAGGGAAGATTAATACCACAATTACCATGGCATGAGAAAACAATAAATAAAAACTAGTTTGAGCAATAAGAAAATGAAAAAAATCGGTAGATGGGGGAAAAAATGTCAAAGTAAGTTTCGGTTTGAGGTCCACGTAAGAAATTGCGTCACAGTCATGACGAAACCTGGAGAGTGTAGCGGGATTTCAGACACCTGGACAGGTGGATGAGCAGCCCATATTGTCTTCAGAACGAGTTTAAGTGCAGACGATCTGGCGGTACCCCGTTTAAAAGTGATTTGGAAACTTCACAACGCACCAGACACCACTCGCATAAAAAGCAAACGTTTGAACAAGCAGCCGTCTCTACTTCGCAAGGTTCTCCAAACAATCACTTCCACAATACTGCACACTCGCAGTTTACGCGATGACTTTCAGGTATGACTCACTTCCTTATATCATTTTCCTTCCGCTGATAATTTAAATGCTCAAGCCCAGACACGCAAAGGGGGAGAAAAAAAAGTAAACTGAAAGGATGTTGTGGACCACGTTTCATCACCAAAAAGTTACTGAAACACCTGTTGATGAACAAGGATTTCAGAATCTGTTTCCAATCTTGTCAATCTTAGTACAATTAAATGAAATGTCTTCTGTTTCACAATTTATTTAACATCCGTTCATTTTGCATTTCAAGTGACCAGATTGGGGGAACTGTTTTGGTGGTCAGGCAAACATACAATAGAAGGTGGTTTTATTTAGAGTGATCGTTTGAGGTTTTTCTAAAGGCACACTTGTTATTTATGTTTATGAAGCATACATGCAAAAGCAATAGTTTCTGAAAGTAATGCCACTGTATAACTGTGGTAGTCGCAGCCAACAATGTTAAATGAGTATGTCCAATAACAAATGGATAAAATGTTGTGAAATAAAATACACTCTTTATAACTTATTCATAGAAATAAAGATGATTGCATATGGTCTTAAAGTAATTAAGCTTTATTTCCAAGTGTTTATACGGTCTCTCCAAACAAGATGCATTGTAAACAATTATTTGTATGCAATATAGTGTGCAATATTGTAAAAGCTTGCATTGTAATAGTTATTGAACACTCATATCAGTTTTTGCTAATGATCTGATATATGTGCTCTTTAATATTTTCTTGACTAATATTACATGCATTATAACATATCGTGTCGGGTGTGCAATAGACACTCATCAGCAATACTGTGCTGGTTATTACAGACAACAGCCAAAGTAATGATCAAGTTTAGCTGTCAGTCAAAAGGCTTGGCGTCCTCTTTTGGTGGAGAACAGCAATATGACAACTTCAACACCTCCGTGGTTTCAGCGCTGGCTAGCTGTTTAGAATCCTGTGAATAATCCAGGCATTCATATAGATTAGTGGTATAGACCTCTCATCAGAATTCTTTCATATAGATCAATCCAGAAAATAACTCAAAGAAATCTAAAACTGAAATGAATTAATGGCATGGTAGTCTCAACAAACTATTGCATGTATATCAGCATTTCAGAATGTGGCTACACAAAATGATGCTACCTTTTAAAGGGGTCATATGATGCGATTTCAAAAGCGCTTGGTGCATGAAGAAGATCTTTAAAGTTGTGAGGACTAAAGTTCTCAAATCCAAACAGATATTTGTACCTCTTTCTCAAAATATCTCTTTATCAAAGTTAAGACTCTGCCACGCGCCCCAAAACAGCTCATTCAAACACGCCCCCACATGTCTACATCACTATTTGGAAACATTTGCATAATGCTGCCAAAATGTTCACACAAAGGAAGAAGCTGTGGTTTCAGTAACAGCAACACCCCCTTAGTGTTGAATCAGTCATGTCAGGGAGGTGCTGTGTGGTTCTAGGTGAAAGCAAAAGCACTATATTTGGACTATGGAAAGTAGATGCATTTAGTAATCCTTACTTACAATACAACAGCAACACATTTTATAGATGACCGTCTGTGAACATATGAGAGGAGGTTATTCTGACTTTGCTACGACAATCTGGCACTTCTGAATCAGCTACTGTATGTATGTTTTGTTATTAGTTTAAGTATTTTCTATTGAATGTGGAATATGGAGTTTTGTGCACTGTGTGTATGTGCGTGCAAGAGCGTGTGTGTGTGTGATTGTTTGAGAGAGAGAGAGGGCCACACAGTGGAGTCAATAACCAAGCTGTCTAAACCGTCCGTGGTTTGTGTACTGCAAACACATAAGCTTCATCACTGTGTCTGTCACAGGACTCTGTTCCCCTTTTGTGCTTGAACTGATGGTAAAACTAAGGACATTTTAACTGTCTTTACATTTATTTTGAAAGATGAAGCAAACGGTTATGGAAAGGGGCGTTACATTTCCGACGAGTGCTTGCGGTGATCTACCAATCACAATGCACTGGGTCAGACTGCTCTTGTCAAAAGGAGGGACTTTGTAGAAAACTATGCGTTTGAGAGAGGCAGGGCATAGAGGACCTAAAATAATGTACAGTATTTGAAAAATAATGTGTTTTTTTTAACATTAAAATGTCAACATATTATGTTACAACAAATAAACAAAATAACGATGTTTAAAAAAAGCATCATATGACCCCTTTGTACTTTGTTTACAATGAAAAACAATGTGTACAATGTACTTTTTCAAATCAGGTCAATTAAATTAACCACACAGGGTTATAAGGTCACAATTTTTTTTTTAGAAGTTCATAGATATATTTTAAATGACAAAAGGCTTCTGCTACAAAAAAAGAAAAGAAAAAGGTTTGGAATCGGCCACAAATTAAGTTTACAAAAAAAAGATGTGTCTACTTACCTTTTATTGGCTTTCTGAACCTAAGAGAAATCTGTAGAAATCTTCTAAGGTAGTTAAAATTAAATCTACAAGACCATTTCTTTCCTTTGGCTTCTGTTCACATGTGACATCTTTCACAGGACTGCCACATTCTTTCAGAATCTCATTTCTGGCTGCACAGCTTAAAAAAAAAAGACAATACTGAATGAATAACAGAAATTCAAATCAGACATAGTACCAATTAAAACTTCACTTACTCTCTCCATTTGGTGCAGTTCAGCCCTGATGGAGAATAAAACCCATGAGCACAGTCCACACATTCTGTATCTGATGCCTTCGTCCCTGCAAGCAGAAACATAGACCAAAAATATCAGGGTTACACCTTAAAATGTTTGAAGACTTAAATGTTACAGACTGCTAAATTGAGAAACACTACCTGGTGTTTTTGTTTCTTGTCCTGGTCTGCAAACTCTGTGTATTTGAGCTCGACGGCACTGTGAATCTGAGTAATCAATGCAGTAATATCCATCAAGCACATCACACACAGTGTCTTTTATTGTAGTGCATTTACTCTGGATGTAAAGGCCTTGACCTAAAAAAAGCACATTTAGCAACACGTTAACATAGGCAATCAGGCAATATTACAAATTCTGAAGCTAAAAGAAACACGCAAAAAAAATATAAACATACTTTTAGCACAGTTTTTGCATGTGAAGCACCGATGAAGACCATTGGGTTGACTCATGAATGTTCCTGGAGGGCAGGGTTTGCATGTGGTACTCATATAACCAGTACAGTCACGGTGTACTACTGTTCCTACAAACAAATATTAACACACAGCTCTAAGGTGACCAAGCAATTCAAGGATCTTCTAGAAAAATTCAAACATTATGAGTCCGTGATGATGTTGATGTTCATAGATATTCATGTCATTTCATAAGTTCTCCATTGTTGTACAGTTGAGGGTGGGTTAGGAGTTATACATGAATGCTTCTGGAGTGCAGGGATTGCCTGTAGCGGCAAAAACAGCAAAGCAGCCTGTTGACCACTAACCACACAAACAACACACTGACAATGACCATACAAAACTAAGATGATTTGCTGTACTTTTTGAATTCTTAGAACTATTTGGAAAGGCGACAAATAAAACTAATTAATCAATAGTCTCCTAAAAAATATAAGGGATTTTCAATAGTTTGTTCTAAATAAACAGACACCTAAAGAGATGCACACTGTTGCTATGAGCAAGATGGTAAACTGCAAATGATTTTCATATAGTGCTGTACAGAGCCTTGTATTGTAATATTTATTATTAAAATACTATTTTGATAATAATTCCAGGTATATGTATTATTCAATAACCTGCATTATTACATAAAGAAATACATTTTGTCTTCTTGTGGTGAATGACATCAGCAGCAGTGTGCAGCAGATACATCCAGCGATTTTTATAAATCTTCTGCTTGAAAATAGCAGATGTGGCCCCAATTTCATAATTTCTGTTTCCTATCCCACCATTGGGATATGGTGTAGGTGGGAGAAAAGGTGAAAAAAATAAATATTTTCTTTATTATCTCTTATCATATTTACATGCATGAAGTTCATGAATAAGCCTACCTACGTTGCACATTGGACAACATTCTCCCAAAGCAGTTCTGTATTCACTTGGATCACAAGTACTTCCGATTGAGAGAAAAGGATAAAAAACTGTAAAGACACAAAATAAACAGCACTGAACCTGTAAACTCTTAATAGGTCAAACGTTTTCCCGCTCAGTGTTTATTTAATGACAGTCACAGAGCACTATCACACGATTAGTTACTGCTACAATCGCCATTTCTTCGATAGTTGCATGTTTAATCAGGTGACGTGATTTCTGCTGCAGAACTTTCCTTTATAATCATATGATTTTCTTGATCACGACACCATGTCAGTAACTTACCTACTGCGTAAAAATAAAGAGTCGCCCTCATGTTCGCTGCTTGTTGGGTCTTGCGAAATTCTGCTTCTTCTTCTTGTTGGCGATTGGTAAACATTACTTTTGGTTCATTACCGCCACCACCAGAAAGAAGAAAAATTTAAAATAAAACAATTTTATATATATATCTGGACAATGCGTCCCCTTGGAATTATACGGTTCTATCTGCGTTCTGAGCAGTTTTGAGATATTGAGCTTCAAAGTTTTTGCATTACATATAGGAAAATTTATATGGGGAACAAGTTTCTTTCAAACATGAAAATAACAGGGACCCTAAATGTATTCTAAATATACAATATAGAATCCTCTCAAATTTGTAAATGGGGATTTTTGGAATGGGTCAAATGCAGATAGAACCTTCTAATTCTAAAAAAAAAACACTTTTCACTTAGAATTATAAGGTTCTATCTGCCAAAACATTATTTGAACATTAAATATAAACTTAATGTTGTAACAATGTCTCAACATGTGTTAGAAAGTAAAATTGTATCCTTTCTATGACATTTATTTTATATTTTTAGCACTTCCATGTATTTAGGACATTTCAAATTAAGCAAGGTAGGTCTAAATATTTTGTCCAATGCAGATGTAAATTTTTAGTAACAATTTGGTGGGTAATTAAACACATTATTGCAGAAGTTGTTACTTTAATCTTTCTTTTGTTTAGACAGAAAGAAACTACAGTAATGCATCTGAGCAGGACTTTATTCCACCTAGAGTGGGCCAGGTAAAATGGCTTTCTCTCTAGACATCAGTATGGCTGAAATAACATGCTAATGTTTATTGTTGTAATTAAGACCCAATCAATTAAATTGTTGACTATTTGACCTTTAAGGCTTAATATTGACATCTTAAGACTTTAAAAACTGCAAAAAAACTGCAAAAAATAAAAAAATAAAAAAAATAACCAGACATGTTTCAGCAAATTAATTCATAAAGTAATAATTTAATAATCATTGAAAAATGATTCACTGACTATATATAAAATCACAAAAAAATGTCAGACTCATTTTTTAAAACACAGAACTATTATACTCTCTGTGACTCATTTTTTAAAACAAACTTATAATGCTCTCTGTCTGAGACACTTCTCCCGTTTCTTCTTTTCTGAGTAGCCCCCAGCTCTTTAATTTGTAAACTGTTAGGTGCAGTCACTGGCTCCCCACTGGTTTGTCTGGTAAGACCCTAGGCCCTGCTGCATCTACCTTTTCACCTGCCTGGAGAGAAAAAATACATGTGAAAAAATACATATTTAAACACAATATTTAAATACATTATATATATTTAGCATGGCATGACCATTGAGTAGCTACACAGTCTACAATCATTCTTAAATCGTTTTAATACTGAGGAAACTGCTTTAACGATCTTTCACGTTCACATAACGACCATAACTTACTGTAAGCGCACTATTTTGAGTAGGATAGGTTCGTTAGTTTTTTTGGTTATTTTTTATTATTATTTTTTTTATATATCTTAGTGCTTGCCTCTTAATATATGAAACTATAAAGCTAGCGCTGCTGGCTAGTGTGGTGTTTAACTACGAAAACAATCTTCACAAGCAAGACCTAAAAAAATAAAATAAAAATAAAGAGTGAACTTGCCTGGAATTCGAGCTGCGGTCCTTGACAAGATCGTCAATAAAATTGTAGATCTTTAGGTTGCTTAAAAACTTTGTTTCGTGCCATAATCCTCACACTGCGATCTAAAGCCGGTGACACGACATATAAAGTTGATCCTGATTGGTCCTCTTCTGTGCATTCGAAGTGCTGATTGGCTCACGCAGATAGAACCTTATAGAGCCAAGTTAGAGTTCTTTGTAGATAGAACCTTTTTGTTTTTTCAATAAAAAGTCCCAAAATGTACACAACTTCAAAAAAACCATCACATAATGTAAATAAGTAGTCACAGAATAAGAATATGTGAATAACTCAATTTTGACAAAAATGTCAGACAGAACCTTATAATTCCAAGGAGACTTATATGTAGTATAACGTCCCCGGTTACTCACGTAACCTTAGTTCCCTGAGAGGAGGGAACGAGACATTACGTATGGGGAAATCCATTTCCTCGAAATTATGAAGTCTGATTGAATAACTCTTTTGCTTGCAAATAGCCAATGGCGCCCTCGCCCTCACCTGATTGGCTGACAGCCATCAATATAGGTGACGGTGGGCGCCAAAACCCTCAGAATCTTCCACTGAACGAGAGTAATGAGGCTGGAAGGTTTTTCCACACGGCAGGTTACGTAATGTCTCGTTCCCTCCTCTCAGGGAACTAAGGTTACGTGAGTAACCGGGGACGTTCCCTTATCGAGTCGGTCTCTCGACATTACGTATGGGGAACAATAAAACCCCCGCCGTGTGGGAAATACTGTCCGGCCCAGCTCGCATCGAGCCACAGAAGAGCATAAGCACTAGCTCTTACAGCGCGTTAGCTCTAGGTCGGGTACCGGACCTGGTTGAAACACCTCTTGGCACAGAGCCAAATCAGCTCTTACACCATCGTAATCCAGTGCACCCAGATAAGCAACACTGGTGTGATATGGGGAAAATGCAGCAATATGTTGGTGCTTGGGAATACACTGCCGGCTTATAATGCGGGCATAATAAAGGGACCACATTAGATAGTGAATGAATACCTCAACCGCAGCTATTACAACAATAACTGACGCTGACCTGGTAGAAAGAACCACGGCTAGTGCACGCGCTAGGTAGGGCGTGCCCATAGCTTAGTCCAAAGACTGCTCAACTCCCTCCTCCTGCACTGACAGCACATGTGATGCGAACGAGGGAATGTCCAGATTATAGAATCTCGCAAACGTGTTGCGAGACGACCAGCCCGCTGCGAAACAAATGTCCTGAATAGACATACCTTTCGCCCAACCCCATGACGACGCCAAACTCCTTGTGGAGTGGGCGTGCACCCCGATTGGGCAGGCGGTTCCCCGGGAAGCATAAGCTAGTCGCACAGCCTCCACTATCCAGTGTGATAGCCTCTGCTTCGACAGCGCGCTGCCCTTCTTGGCACCCGCGTAGCAGACGAAAAGCTGCTCTGAAGTTCGAAACTGGCTAGTTCTGTTCACATATGCACGCAGGGCACGCACGGGGCACAAAGCGCACTTCTGAGACACTGAATTACTGTCCTCCTCGGGGCAAAATGCTTGAATTGTAATTATCTGAGCTCTGAACGGCGTTGAGAGCACTTTAGGCGAATAACCGCGTTTGGGTAAAAGTCTGACCATACAATCGTCCGGTCCAAACTGCATACACGCGCTGTTCACTGACAGGGCATGCAAGTCTCCCACTCGTTTCCCGCAAGCTAGCGCGAGCAGTAGCGCCGTCTTAAATGAGAGCACTTTAAGGTCGCTTAACTCGGCTGGTTCAAAAGGTGGGTTGGACAGCGCACTAAGCACTAATGACAGGTCCCAGACCGGCATCTGACGAAGGCGGGGTGGATTAAGCCGCCTAGCTCCCCGAAGAAAGCTCGTTATCAGGGGGTGCCTCCCCACTGAATGGCCGTCTAGCAAGTCACGAAAAACGGCGATAGCGGCCACGTAGACTTTCACTGTAGATGGGGTACTGCCAGCATCCAGACGTTCCTGTAGGAAGGTCAGAATAATGGAGATATCGCAACTCCTGGGGTCCTCATTTTTGTCAACACACCAGTTAGCAAATACTTTCCACTTCAGAGTGTATAAACGCCTCGTCGAAGGGGCTCTAGCCTCTGCTATTGTCTGCAGCACTCGCTGATATACTCCACGCTGATCTGCCACACATGCAGATCCCAAAGCTCTGGGTTGGGGTGCCATATGGTGCCCCTCGCCTGGGATAAGAGGTCCCTTCTCGGCGGGATCCGCCACGGGGGAAGCCGCGACATGTTCACCAGTTCCGGGAACCACGGCTGGTTGGGCCATTTGGGTGCTACCAGGATCAACGCACATCTCTCCTCCCTGATCTTCTGCAGCACCAGCGGCATTAACTTGACTGGGGGAAAACCATACTTCCGTCCCTTTGGCCAGCGGCTCGACAGCGCGTCTCCCCCCAGGGGGGATGCTGTCAGCGAGAAGTACAGAGGGCAGTGGGCGTTCTCTTGCGACGCAAAGAGGTCGATCTCCGCTTTGCCAAACAGATTCCAGATCATATTTATCGTTTGCGGATGGAGCCTCCATTCTCCGTGTACAATGCCGTCCCTGGACAGCATGTCCGCGCCGCAATTCAAGCTGCCCGGTACGTGCACTGCTCGAATCGACAGAAGTACCCTGTCCGTCCATAACAGCAGCTGTCTCGCTAATCCCTGCAGGGATCGCGAACGCAAACCTCCCTGGCGATTGATGTATGCCACCACCGCCGTGTTGTCCGTTCTGATGAGAACATGACGGTGTTTCACAAACGGAAGGAAACTCTGCAGCGCTAGATGAACCGCTTCCATCTCCAAGCAGTTTATATGCCAGCGCGTCTGGTCCCCTGTCCACGTACCGAATGCTGGTCTGCCATCGCATAGGGCTCCCCAGCCTGATAGTGAAGCATCCGTAGTGACCACTACACGTCTGACCACTCTGCCCATAGCAGCACCCTGCTCGAATATGGTCGTGCCGAACCAAGGCGCCAGAGTCTCGAGACATGAACGCGTTATGATAAGGCGTTCCGTTCCCGCTCTCCACGCCCGCGGCTTCACTCGGCTCTGTAACCAGTGTTGAAGCGGTCTCATGTGTAACAAGCCCAGTCTGCAGACGGAGGCTGCGGCCGCCATCAGACCGAGCAACCTCTGAAACGTTCTTAAGGGGATAGCTCTGCCTTGAACGAAGAGGGCTAGTGTATTTTGAATCGACTGGATTCTCGGCTCTGACAGCTTCGCGGTCATAGAGCGCGAGTCCAGTATCATACCCAGGAATGTGATATATTGGCGCGGCTGCAGTGTGCTCTTCTGAATGTTCACAGACAGCCCCAAACCTGTCAGATGGGCGAGGAGTCTGTGTTTGTGTTCCTCGAGAGCGCTTCTCGACCGTGCGATGACTAACCAGTCGTCGAGATAATTCAGTATGCGCATTCCACTGAGCTTCAGGGGAGCGAGCGCTGTATTCATGCATATTGTGAATACACGGGGAGCCAAAGCGAGCCCAAACGGCAACACTTTGAACTGGTACGCCACACCCTCGAATGCAAAACGCAGGAAGCGCCTGTGATGTGGGGCTATCTGGATGTGGAAGTAAGCATCCTTTAGATCCACTGCAATGAAGTAATCGTCGGGCTGAATGTGCGCGAGGATCTGCTTCACAGTTATCATCTTGAACGTGCGTTTCGCGAGCACTTTGTTCAGTAATCTCAGGTCTAAGATGGGGCGCATACCTCCGTCCTTTTTCGGAACTAGAAAATAACGGCTGTAGAAACCGGAATTTCTCCGTTCCACGGGCACTATCTCTACTGCTTGTTTGGCCAGGAGAGAGGATATTTCTGCTCGTAGCAGCGGGGCGCTCTGTTCTGACACTTCTGTCATAATCACACCGCCGAAGCGGGGTGGTCTGCGAGCGAACTGGAGCGTATAGCCGCGTTTTATCGTGTTGATCACCCAATAAGATGCCGCGGGGAGCGTCGCCCACGCGCTGAGATGACTCAATACGGAGGGTATTAATGCATGCTGCGGCGGGGCGTGCGCGCCAGCCACTGGGGAAGCGTTGACCGCTATATGAGTGGCAGGTGACTCGTTCGCGGCTTCTTGCACGGGAACATACATAGTCACCTCCTCGGGTTTCCCCGAGCTTCCGCTTTGCGAAGCGTCTCTCGGAGGAGAGGCTTCGCTTATGTAGCGGGTAATAGTAGAGGGAGGAAGAAAGCTCTTTTGCTGAGGCATGTAATGCATGTTTATTGAAACAGAACATAGCGGTTTCATTCTCACAACATTCACATCTTTGACGAACTCTGGGTGGGAACGCGCCCTTTTCGCCGCGGGTCCGACGAACACGTCCCGCGCTCTCTTCCCCCTGGCACGAGCATCAGGAACGCTGCTCCTTCTTGCCAGCCGGGCGCCCTTGGCTGCTAGAGGCCGGTTTCGGACCAAAACGGGGCTTCCTGGGCTGCCTCTGGCGGAATGGTGGCTCTGGCTCACGACGCTCTGCTGCGCTCGGGAACGCGCGCCTGGTATTTCCCGCTTGTCGCTGTGCCGAAGAAGATCTGGACCTCGCTGCAGGGGGGGCTTGAGACCGTTTCGGCAAAAGATGAGGCATCATCTTAGACTGCTTGACGGTCTCGGCGTATTTCTCCGACAGAGATTCCACCGCGACACCGAAAAGACCGGTGGGGCTCACCGGTGCATCCAGGAACTGCCTCTTTTCGGCATCGCGCATGCCGGACAGCGTCAGCCACAGATGGCGATGCAGGACCACAAGGCTGCTCATATTGCGGCCGATTCCCTGCGCTATCTTTTTTGACGCCGCGAGAGCGAGATCCGCCGCCGTGCGCAGCTTCCTGAGCGACTCTGGGTCCGGGCTTCCCTCATCCAGGGACCCAAGGAGCCGAGTTTGGAAGACCTGCAGGATTGCCATCGTGTGGAGGGCAGATGCTGCATGTCCAGCAGATATGTACGCCTTCTCAGCGATGTGAGCAGTAGCTCGACATGGCTTAGAAGGCAAAGAGGCTGTTTTCCAGCCGGGAGAAGACGCGAGATGGGCCGCGATAGCATCCTCGACGGGAGGCGGTCGCGCGTATCCCAATTTCTCCGCCCCTTCCACCGTCGTCAGCAGCTGGGTCCCCTGTGCATGGGCTCGGGCTGAGTAAGGGGAGCGCCATGACCGGGTGAGTTCCTCGTGGACCTCAGAGAAAAAAGGCGCGGGTCTCTGCGGGGCTTCAGCCTGGCGGCCCGCGCCGAGGAAAGAACCGTCCATCCATCTCTTAGACGGCAGCTCCTTGGGGGCTGTCCACTCCAATTCCATATCTGCCACCGCCTCCGTGAGGATCGCCATAAGCTCGGCATCCAGCGAGGCGGGGGCGGCTTCAGACGGGGCCTCGGACCACGCTCCCGGGTCTGAGGCATTAGTAGACATGGCGTCGTCCTCGTCATATCCAAACGAGACCATTTCCCGCGCTTCTAGTGGAGGGCGGGAACTGGCCTCAGAGTATGAGAGGGGATCTTCCACGTGAGGGTGGCGTGGGCGTTGGGCCGACGCCAGTACCTCGACAGAATCCGTCGACGGAGCTCTCTGCAGTCTCCCGGTTCGCGGCTCGACGGCGGCGGACGGGGGAGAGGCAGGAGATACAGGGCCACCGTTACGGGTAACGGCCAGCCTTGCACGAAGGATCTTGATGGGAAGCTCCTCACAGGCACGACATCCGGATCCTTCGAATGCCGCCTCTGCGTGAGCCCGACCCAGGCACAGCACACACTGCTCGTGTGCGTCCGGGAAATCAATGGGCCCACCACACATGCGGCAAAGAGACATTTTAAAAGTAAAATCACCGGAACGCGAGAGGGGATAATTTTCCACAATTTTCCGCTCTGTATGCGTGAATCCACGGCGAAACCAGACTCAAGTGAAGAAAAAAGATTCTGAGGGTTTTGGCGCCCACCGTCACCTATATTGATGGCTGTCAGCCAATCAGGTGAGGGCGAGGGCGCCATTGGCTATTTGCAAGCAAAAGAGTTATTCAATCAGACTTCATAATTTCGAGGAAATGGATTTCCCCATACGTAATGTCGAGAGACCGACTCGATAAGGGAACTCTCTCTTTCATTACAGAATTTCCACAAAAATCACTAAGAAACAGTTGCAGTACCAGTGTATTTATTTTTTTCCTTACTGTCTATTTTTTTCTATTGTATTGTTTGCAAAAATGTTTACCTTGCCACGCTACATCTGAATGATTTTTGCAGCATTTTCATTAAGACTTCTAATTAATTCTTTTAAAAAAGTATTAAACATATTTTATAATATGCATACTATTCAATAGTAGGGTGACTGACCCAGTTTTAGCAAAACACAGCATCACACGACATTTAAATGTATATAATTCATCTTTAAACCTTTAAAGTTTATAAACTATAATACATTAAAAAATGAATGATTTGTTAGATACTGCAGCGGTGCAATAAACAAAACGCACAATATATTGTTCAAAAAATCCAAGACATAAAACTATTTTAACAGTTTTAATGAAACAATGACATAATCTTTAAATAGGGTGACATTCAATGCATTCTTCTCTCCACTGTCTCAAGTGACAGAGAGACATGTCATAAACAAACGCATGTTTTAGTCTGACCAGATTTTCCCGTTTTCCGGGACCATTCCCGGTTTGTAAAAGTTGCACAATTGAATATATTTGAGTAATTAATGACAAAATTTTCATTTTGGGGTGGAGTAACCTTTTAAGCTGCAGAATGTGTCATATGTACAATAAATTAAACAAAGATTTGAATTTTTTTTTTTTAAACTGATTTGACCAAAAAAAAAAAAGGGCTACTGTATTTATGAGCAGAAAATAATGCATGATAAACTAGCGTATTTAAAATATAAGGCAGTCAATCTGACATTAGTGGAGGTGTGTTATATACACAGGGAAGTAAGCAAGCAGAAACATTTTGTTGTTAATGTTCAAATAAGGTTAAGCGTACTGCTGTTATGTCAATATATATTAAAACGCTGGGGCATTGTGGCTGATTTGTAAACTGATATTTTTATGTGTATGTGATCTTTTTCATTTCAGCTGTTTTTCATTAATCACTTTTTACCATAAAGACACCAACTCTGAAATACGACTCTAGTAAACAGTCACTAAGAAAAGTGTTCACTAGCCCTGGTCTCCCTACATATGTAGTTGGTCCTCTTGCAGTATGTTATTTCAAATACTGTCTATTTGTTGTTAGGGATGAGTGGGTGATACTGCTGTCCATGCATATCTGGAGCTGCAACAAAAAAACTTGCTGTTGTTAGTTTGTCCTCCTAGGTGTGGTTTTGTGGTTAAACCTCTCATAGTTCTCAGAGTGCGGGAGGATCTCAAGCTTCTCCACCACGTCAAGGTCACAGCACACGGAGAAGATTACAATAGTGCCACAAGTGGACCACTGGAGATCTAGCAGAGTGAATGAGATTTTTAGGAATTTTTAGGAAATAACTGGTTCTTCACTGTTTTCCTCCCTGCAAGCAAACAACATATACATATGAGGTTTATTATAACTTTATTACACAAATGACTATGTTTGAGAAAGTTATTACTTCTTACGGTGTGTTGTATTTGGGTTCTGTTGTATTTGCAGAGGTTGTTTCTTCAACAGGATGCTGTAGAGTGTAACACTAGACGACATAATCAACATCCAGACAAATCATGAAGGCTTTCATGAACTCATAACAGAGCAAAATTAATTTGAAAGAATTAAATGGCAAGTATAATATATATATGCAGTTCTATAGTAATGCACGATTACCCTAAATTCAGTTGTTAAAATGTAGCATCACACATGATATTTAAATGTAAAGAATTAAAGGACTTACTTTAAGTTTAAAACCTATAAAACACACAGAAAAATAAAAATTATTTGTGGTGAATTTAGTACAACAGTGCCATAAACACAATCAGTTGTGAATACCAACAATCTCTGGTAAAAAGAACATTTAAATTATGTTACTATTTTATGTATATTATAGAAAAATTTCTTTACCCTGTTAAAAGTATACAAGTAATACAAGAGGATTCTGTGATGTTAAAATCATTTTAAATAAATTGTATCAAGCTGGGTTTGTATTCTTAAAGATTCTAAGAATCCTCTCAGTGAGCTCCTAAATTATCTTAAAAATGTCTAACTAAGAGTCTTAGAATAAAAGTGATTTAGGACTAATCTGAGAGCAACTCTGAGTGAGGAAAAGGCAAAAACTTTTATCTTCGTGAGGAGCTGACCCCATTGCTAGCCATAACAGTCTTTTGAAGATTATGATTGGTTGGTTGTCTAAGAAGGAAAGGAAAGATGCTTTTAAGGGTAGTATTTAAGAGTCTATTGTAAGCCTTCACCTTGAAATTACAGGCGTAATTATATGTATACATATTCTTTAATTACCATGCTATCATACCTAACAAATTTCATAGGAAATGAACAGGGAAACAAAAAGGTTCTGAAAGTGTTGTAATTGTTTGTGTGGTCACTTTGCTTACAAAAGATTGTGACAGACCCAAATCATCACTGCTGCAAAGCTGCATTTTTCCAGTTGCCAAATATGTTAATGTAGTGATTTACTTCCATTTTTGGCGCTATGGCATTTCTGCACGGTGTCTATGTTAGCGTGTCTCTAATAAGATCAGTCACAAACTAGATCCCTGACCATCTAATGTGTAACGTCTTGTTAATTCGCTGTCATGCATTGTGTGTAACATTTCTTCTCCCTCTTCAGGTTTCCCAACTCTGAAGCCTCTTAAAAGTCCTTGTCCATACTCCTAACAATTTTGGACCTCAAGACCTCTCTCAAGGTTTAAGATGCTTTCTGAATTACTTTTTTTATTTCTTTGCCAGGGTCTTTTCTTTAATTTTAAGAGGAACTCCCACATTTCGAAGAACTTTCTTAGAATTTTGATACTAGCATCAACTCTTAGCCCTAAGATTCATAATGGGCCCTGATCGCTATACAAGCAAGACCACATCAATATTAATGTATTAAAAAATATATATATATTAATGTTAGAATCTGCCATATTTATAATCACCAACAAAACCGCCAGTATTTGGTTAGGTATTTGCTATACAGGTTTCAGTAAAACCCATAAACACAAATCAAACTATTCTGATTCAACATTAATACAATTTTCAAACAGATGCATCCTGCATACATACTCACTTTTGTTCCTTTGCCACAGGTATAGAATTATGGAGAACAATGTTGCCACTGGTATTATGAGAATATATCTTCCCCGTCTTTTTGGTGTGCATATGACATCTTTAACAGAGCTGCCAATTTCTATCTGGATTTCATTCCTAGCTTTGCAACTGAGAAAAAAATTAATGTAAAAAAAAATAATAATAATAACAAAAATGCTGCAGGGAACACAAATAACATTTCACCTACTCTGTCCATTTGGTGCAGCTCAGACCTGATGGTGAAAAAAATCCATGAGGACAGTTCACACATATAGTATCCAAAGTCTTTGTTCCTGTAAGCAAAAATTAAGAGTGTTCTCAGAAACGAACCTCCATTGCGGGTGATATATCCCTTTAATCACTGAATTATGATTAAAGAAAAGTATTCAGAAACAATACCTGGTATTTTTGTTTCTTGTCCTGGTTCACAAACACTGTGTTTCTGAGCATGAAAACACTGTGAATTTGAGTAATCAATGCAGTAATGTCCATCAAGGACATCACACACAGTGTCTTTTATTGTAGTGCATCTACTCTGGATGTAAAGTCCTTGACCTAAAAGAGCACACTCATTAATTTCATATAGGCAATGCAAAAAATAAATAAATGCATTAGATAAAAAATTAGTTTATTGGATACATTTAAAACACAACCATACTTTCAACACAGTTTCTGCATGTGAAGCAGTTATGAAGGCCGTTTGGTTCACTTATAAATGTTCCTGGAGGGCAAGGTTTGCATGTGGTACTCAAATCACCAGTACAGTCACTGCGTACTACTGTTCCTACAAACAACACACAAAACAACAGTTAGTCAGTTCTTAACCCTAGGTGTGGGAAGACAGCAGACCAGACATGCAACCAAGGCAATAGTGACATGCAGGGCTTGGGTGGACACAGGAGCTGTGCCCAGCCGTGAAGATACTGGAATAATACTGAGGGGTAAGATTTCAGGTGTTTATTCAATTATTATAATAATCATATAATAATGTTAAAAAAAAAAACTATTAAAATATATTGAATATAATAAAAAACATCTATAATTGAAACAAATCTAAATGTTTAGAAAGTCAGTTCCATTGTAGACGACTTTATTACTAATACTTTATTTAAAATGCATCACAACCTGTTTTTATAGTCTATGGCAGTGGTTCCCAACCTTTTTCAACTCGCGGCCCACACAACCAAACACATATGTTTGCGCGGCCCACTTCAAAAAAATTAACTAACCCCGCTATTGTTGGGTTAATAACTTAGTACTCAGAAGCTAGATTTTAAACTATATTTATTGAATAAAATAGGGCTGTGCGATATGGACAAAAAAAAAACTATCGCGATTTTTTTGATCAATTTTGCAATTGTGCTTTTACAGTCATAAATGCATTCAGGATTAATTTAAAACATATTTCCAAAAGAAAACCAATCAGAGCTTTATCAAAAAGTTGTAACATCTCTAGAACAGACATAAGTCAAAATTATCTCTATAGTGAAGATGTAAAAAAATGTATAGACTTGTGGCAAAAAATAAATAAATACATAAATAAATCCTGTATACAGGGACTTTTTTTTCTTTTTTGCCATGCATTGTTCATAGAGCTCATTAATTGTAGCGGTGCCTCAGGTGTTTGCATTGTGTATACAGTATGTGTATGCGGTCAGCAGTGAGAGCGCATAAATATAACGCGAAAGCACATTAAAATAATGCACGAGTGCGAATCTCTCTGTTCGCAGCAGATTTCCTTTGCTCTGTCACAAAACCAGTCGTGCTTGCTCAGATACACGCTGCTGTGCGCAGAGAGAGTGTGCGCACTTAAAACGTGTCTCCTCTCACTTAAACTGCATCCTGTTCACTAACAAATTCACTCTATGCTCATGTGTTAGACATGAATTATTTTCGCACGTTTTTATTTCTAGCCTTTTACCGCAGTGAGAACGCTCTGATCCGTCAACATTGGCTCAGAAAAAAGGCGCATCACAGACAGTGTGTGAACCTGGAGTTAGGCATATGCGCACGCTCAAATCGTGATTTTAGGACGTTTTCTTTTAATCGCACAGCCCTAGAATGGTCTGGAAATGAACAGAAACTAGATGGCCGCGGACCACAGGTTGAAAACCACTGGTCTATGGTCACAACATGGGGGAAAAGGAGGAGCAACACAATCGCATCGCGAAAGGAGTATGTTGTATATTGTAAAAAGGTCAATGTTAGTATCACTTTTTATTTAAAATGTGCTTAATGATTAGTTATCCTACCAATATTGCACATTGGGCAGCACTCTCCAGCAGCCGATTTATATTCACTAGGACCACAATCGTTTCCAAATGCGACAGCTGAGGGTTAAGATTTAATAAAAAGTCATTATTTCAGTTTTGTTGTTGCATTTTTAACTTTTCAAAGCACAATCGCTTCGCAATGGTATTTGTCTTACGGTAAAGAAGAAAGAAGACGAATCTCACAAATGTCTTCCTCATGTCGTACAGAATGTGAAACCCCCACCATATTTGTCCTTGTTTTCAATCCGCCATTTTTCCCAAGAAGTCCTCACAGCAGCCTGTAGCACGATGACGTAGCTGGATCAGATCCAATACGTGTGTTTTGGTGACGTCATAAACGCATGCGCACTACCGATTTATGATTATAATGCGCATGCGCTGGTCTTGAGTGACACGCATGCTCAATATTGTATTAAGATGATGTTCTTACCTCTATAGTAGTAGTATAGATGAATAGTAATAAGTAATTATTTACATATATTTAAAGATCTGTATTATTTACAGTTTATCTACACACGCAAAATAGTTGTCTGGACAACATTTTAAATCACATGATTTTAAAGTTTTTAAACCTAAATTTGATGGAATAATAGCATAATGTCACCGCAAGTATTTTTTTTTAAATGTGTGTATATAGAACATTTTAAAATAAAACCATTTTATTTTATTCAGGTCATAATTGCTGTTGAGTGGAAGCAAAAATGAGTCCAGTAATTGTCTCTGTAATTTTAATCCTAAAAGGAACAATACAATAAAGGCTGTATACAACTTAAAATACCAGTGCACACTCATGGGGAAAACGCAAAAATATTAACAGCAACAAGAAAAAATAAAAACTTGTCAGATGTCAAAATAAACAAAAGTGCTATATATATATAAAAAATGATATTTTGTCTGGTTTTCAACCGTGATCTGTACATAAGATTCCTCTTAATTTGCTGTTAAGTGTCTGCAAGACATGCAAGTACATTTATTAAAAAAATAATAATAAAAGAAAACAAACCCTGAATTTAAGTTCAATATACAAACACAGCAGTCAGATCAAGCAATTGTCACCTAAGTGACAATTCCTATTTAACTTTATAAATTGTTGTCCTTGGGGCTATAGTGATTGCCGTCACAAATGAAGCAGTCTGCTGAGCAGTAACATTCAAACTCTTTGGTTGAGTAAAATGCACGAAGGATTCCTTTCCTTCCATCTCCAATATAGCCTGGCGGGAAGTCTTTAAATAAGTCCCCACAGCAAAGGCAACTGGTCACTTTATATGGCACTCGGTACATCTCCTTGTAGTCACTGGAGTATGCACTCCAGTTGACAACACCTATTGTAAGAAAGAGATTTAAAACAATAAAAAGTTCTGAGCAAAGCTTAAAATGCATTTGCAGCTTAAACTTTATGTGTGGAACTATCTACTGGTATAAATAAAAAAATAAAATGAAAACTTACTGTCAAGCCAGGCTAAATGAGCGTCTTTTCTGAATGATGCGTCACAAACAACATCATGGAAAAGCCAGCACATCAGAGACAGTCTGAAGAAGGCCACATCTCCATCTTCTTTGACCACATTCAAGAGGATATGTCTCAGGATCTCAGGTGGCATCTGCTGAAAAAAAAAATTGGTTAATATTATTCAATATAAAATACTAGTCGAATAATAGCATACATTTAAAATGTTAAAAATAACATTTGGAATAGGAAAAACTCCCACCTTACTTATGTAATCAGCTTCTGCTTCCTTTTCCAATTCTCCTTAAGAAAGAATGAAAGAAAGAACGAAAAGAAAGAAGAGAAAGAAAGTTCACACCAATACATCAATCATGAAATATTTATGGAAAAAGGAACTTTTATCTTCAGTTGTCAGATTAGTTGTTACAAACCTATTTTAGTTAAAGTTATACCTGTTTTCATTTCTTTGCGCCTTTTTCTGAGTAGCTTTCTTTCAGCATCTGATCTTAAATTACACATAAAAAAACAAAAAAACAAGTGAACTAGTTTCCCTAGAAAGTATTTACTCCACACAGGAGAAAAAATAAAATAAAAATCACCATAAAACACCAAAAACATTACATTTAGTCATTTAGCAGATGCTTTTATCCAAAGCGACTTACAAATGAGGACAATGGAAGCAATCAAAAGAGCAATGATATATAAATATCAAAATATCAAATACTGTGCAAATTAATATTATTAAAGAGAGGATAAAAAACTGCTACTTCTACTCCTCCATCACCCACTACTACTAATAAATATGTTTTATTTATTGGAAGAACTTGGAAATAGGCTTACTTCACAGGATTATTTGTTAGCAGGAGCAAGCACCACCATCTCCTTGCTGCAGCCATGTCAGACTGGAAAATATGCATAATGTAAATCAATCACCCTTTGAGAATAAACTTTTTGCCAAATTATTAATTTTGATAGCTCACCTCAGAAAAATCAAAGACGCCTCCCATTACAACATAGAGTGTGTACTGTAACATTAATAGTAAGTTACATCAAAACAGACATAAACAATAGTAATCAACTTTAAATGGTTTTGTTTGACTGTATCAATATCTTAAGTTTGTTGGATATTGATTTTGCTCAAACTAAAAAATAAATTAACAATTAAAGACAGCAATCTGACAAAGCTATCAAGGAAAATAAACATTACTTATTGTTAAACAATTCTTCCTACCATCAACACAAACACTCCACAATTATTTGACCAATTCTGCCTTGGAGCACCCTGTTGAGTTAAATTGAAATAAACATGTTGTAATTATTCAAAAACTAACAATGTGTTTGAATATCTAAAATGGAATTTAGTGATGGCAACAAGAAAACTGCTTACGTTGAGATCATCACGTCCATACTCTTTCCACAGCCCAGGATGTAGTTGCTGTGCAAGTACTCTACAAAGCATTGAAACAACAACAACTAAAACAAAAACTGAACAAAAATAATAATAAAATACTAATAAACAAACTGGGGTGGAACAAATCCCCAAACAAATTATTGGCTCATTTATCATCGTTAAAACAATGTTTTCTTTGAACTATAAAATATAATTCCAGCGATAAGGTAGATTTAAATAGTTTAAGCATCAATGAAAAATGAGCCATAAAAAAAAAAAAAAAATGCATGCAAAAGGATGTATGGCACAAAACAGAACTACCATAATCCTGAACTTCTTTTGAACTCTTAATATTTTTTCTGAAAAAACCTGTAGGGATCAATGTAACGACAATCGCTGAAGTCAGTGCCGTGCAGTGAATCAAGCAAATACATCTCTCTGCTTTTTGGTTTCATGATCTGTAAAACTAGTTCTATTAAATGATTTTTGGAAGATACAACTGTTAGTTATGTCAAAATATCTCAGTGTTACTTGCATTAAGGGGAACTGATAATTTAAACACAATAGACTTACACATATCATCCAATGGTTTGATGCCCAGGAAGGGAGTAAGATGAAGTCACATTCTGCTATATGGTCCTTATACAGACAACAAACATTTTTAAATAGCACCTAAAATGACCCTAGTTAACTTCTATTAAAAATTTCAGTCATACTTACAGGTAAGTTAGCTGAAGGGTCTGCACACAATGGTGGCAACCATGTCACTGTCACATACGAGCTAAAACAATTGACCTTTATGTTCTGTTAGATACCATTTAAAATTACAGTTAATAAAGGATCACTTGTGCACACTTTCTCACTCCAAAAAAAAAAACAGTTCTACACAGAAGATATAAAATATTACCTTTAAATCAGCAATATCTCTGACCATTGAAAGGCAGGCATTCAAAATCTGTAATAATTTGAGAGAAAACAAATTTAATATTCACTTATCACAAAACATAAGCAGGATATTGAATGTGATAATACTCACAGTCCCTTCAACATCATTTGGATGTCCCAAGGTAATAAAATCTGATCTGTTCAGAATTGTTGCTCCTACTTGAGCCAAAAATTGTTGTCGTGATTCCTTTTCATTTAAAGCATTTTCTATCTAGAAAAACTAAAAAAAAAAAAAAAAAGTGTAAGTATGATTATACACTTTGCATAAAAATGCAAAAGATTCAACATACCATCTTTATTTGGTCACTGCTTTGTGGATGCATCCAGCATGCCCTGTTTGGCTGCACATTTCGTAGGGCTGTCATGTCAATCACTGAACCTTGGCTGGGGCCTGAAAAGAGAGAAAATATTATGATCCAACTGTATTTATTAAGTGAAGTGAGATTTTGCAAGTGCGGTGTTATAATGACATTACTTACAGTGTACTTGGTCTATTTGTGTAATATCACAGGTGTGTCTTTCACTATCATTTAGGGACTGTGGAGGTGTACCTTCACATAAAGTACAAGACAAAGTGATTTTTACAATACATGAAAAAATGAATGGTCATTGTAAGTTTAAAAAAAAAAAAAAAAAAAAGTTACCCAGTACTATCTGACCATAACCATTGAAGGTTAACTGATCACTTGGTGATACAATTTTTCTTAGGCTGTCCTCCATGTTCTTATTCTGTGCTGTGTTATAGTGGTGAATGATGTTGCGCATCAAAAATGTGTGTCCAGATGGCGTGAGCATGTTCAAGAAATAATTGTTCTTGCGCATTGAACCAAAAAGTTGCTCTGCGGTTTGAGTATTTACCCATCCACAGAGTTCTGGGACTACTTGGATTCTCCTAAGAGCATCTCTTGGGTCTTTGGTGTTAAATTCATGAAATCTGTCATACAGAGCATAATGCTCTGATGATCCTGTCAAAGGATGGCAGTTGATATCCTCCTCCTCCTTCTTATTTTTCAACCATGGTAGATTAACTTTGAGCTTGCCTTCCTTTGCTAGCTGGATATTTGCTGTAGTGGGTTCAGCAAGTCTCCCTTCATGGGGACTGAAAGGTAGAGAATCTGCTTTCCGTAGATTAACGTGTGCTGCAAGTCCTCTAGCAAAGTCGTATATTACCACATTAGGAAAGTGCTTCCAACTCAGCAGCAAGTCTGCAAAGTCTCTGGGAGACTCTGCTCTTATGTTGAATTTGATGGAATACACTATTCCACATGGACATGTAATGACTGCCCAGCCACCTAAGAGAAATGTACAAAAGCACAATTTAAAGAAAGTATAATGTAAAGAAATATATGTAAAAGTCATTACAATTACAAAAAAATAAAATAAAATAAAAATACAAATAACACTTCAACTATTAACTTATATATATATATAAAATTTAGTTTATTTTTTTCATTAGGTTTTCATAATTTCTTCATACCATTGAATCTACCTACTTTTACCAACAATTTGTCAGTGGGTGGACTCAGAGACTAGTTTCCTCAGTGTTAATTAACCCATGTATAAATTGCAAGTAGGTTCTTATAGCAAATGAAATATTGCATCTTCCAATGAATGCTTTGCTGAAAATTAAATGTCCATCAGGATACATTTTTAAACTCCAGGGACATTATTATTTTTTTTTTCCAATCAAAGCTACATATGTATGCATTATTAAATGAATTATTATTATTATTATTATTATTATTATTATTATTATTATTATTATTATTATTATTATATAGACATTTAAGAGATGACAATTTACCAGAAGCACCCCAAATCTGCTGGAAGATTTTGTCGTACGCAGAACGGTTTTGCATCTCTGTTCGCAAACGTAACACAAGATCCATCCTTGATCCCTTTGTGTCCAATCCACATTCTTTGCACAGCTTCCTCACTGCATCAACCTAAACATGACAGGCTTTGGTTAAAACCATAATTGTTGCAAAACATAATTAGATGTTGTGCATGTGTTCTTACCTTAAGATTAAAGAGCTCATCACCTAACCTTTCCTCTGTGACGTCAAGATCTGGAACATCACAGGACTTTGTTTTTTGTAGTTTTGCATGCTCAGTATTTAGAACAATGTCTGACTTTCGGGTGTTAGGTCCAATCCAAGGAGCCCAACAATCATAACTTGGGCAAACTACAAAGGGATTTTTCCTGCCACCTTAAGAGAAATACAGAGTGTATAAGTACATTAAAGAAAATTAGTTTCTTTAGTTACACAGACCTAAATAATATTACACATTAAATAACTTACTTGAAAGAAATCCCCGGCCAATCATCTCCATCGTTACGGATTCCCAAAAAGAGACAATGTTTGTATCACCCTTGAAATCTGATGGTGGTGTGGCTATTTCACTGACTGCAAAACACAAACTCAGAAATCAGGAACATGCCGTTTTTAGAAAGCATTTGTAATACAATGTACACAACACATACTTACAAGGAATACTGAAGACACCTTTCTTGTGGAGATCCATAATCACCACTTTGGGGTAATATCCACAATTGATGCAGGTGTAAGAATAAACATGGCTGCTCAAGGCTTCAAAGTGGAGGTAAGCATGGAGCACTGTGTCTTTGCTGGGGAATTTTGCTTTAGCAGTGGCTTCAAGTATGCTCATTACTCTGCTGACAGCAGTGTGATTCTAGGCATATTCACAGAGTATAAAGAAGAAAGATTATGTTACAGGGCATAATACTTATTACACAAAACCATATCAACATCAATAGTTACACATATTACCTGAAGAGCATTGCGAAGAATTACACACAAGTGAAGAGAAAGCAGAAGGTGGTCATTGAAGTTATGGATACCATCAGTGAATTCCTGGTACCTGTACATCATTCTGCAGTTGCTACATACTTTGTAGTAAGTTGAAATTCCTTAACAGAGAGCATAAAAGTTAAATACAAAATAACAGTAAAATAACACTCTTTAAACAATTTGAATGTTCCATTTAACAATATTTACCTTCAACTACCCCAGTAAAGGTCAGAATCTTTGCTCGTGAGGTTATAATAATTGGCTCGCTTAGAACATGATTACCCTCACATTCGGAGCAGAATGTTTCTTCAGGAATTAGTTGGTGTCTAAATTCACTTCCATGTTGTAGACCACTAACCAAATTTTGAGGAAGGTCCACAGGCAGAGATTTATTTTTCATCAAATAGCGCACTATCCTCTCTATTCCATCATCATTACCGAACCGAATCGTTACCGAAACACACCACCGCGCATGCTCGTAACAACGTCCAGTACGTATTGGATCTGATCCAGCTACGTCATCGTGCTACAGGCTGCAGCGAGGACAGTCTCATTTTTCGGGTTGTGGCTGGCTAGACCGGAAACGAACAATTAAATTAATTTTTCTCCCTATTAGATTGTGTTTTGTTACAGTATACACATACTCCAACCCTAAAACTACCCTTACAATTATTAAAAAATAGCTATTATCGTTGTACATTGTGACAAAAAGTACGCTGTATTGATTTGCGCAATGCCCTGGTAACGCTAGCCTGGTAATACCAGACTCTGCTACTTCAGGCTTACAGGGCAGAATGCTGAAAGACTCTGTTTTCTACACTAAAACCTAGTTCTGCTTAACTGGGAGTATTAAGTTACACTACTAAATGTAGTGTAACTTAATACACTACATTTAGCCCACCGCCCCCACCAATATGTTATAATCATTTTTGTGCTTTATTTTTTTACCTGTTTTTATTTTTTTACCTCATCAAAGCTTTTATTTTAAAACAAAGACACTTTTTAACACTTGTTCAGCTCATTTGTGTTTAATAATTGTCAGAAACAGAAGTATAACAGTAAATAAATATCGGTTCTGCATATCGGTTATCGGGTACATAAACATGCAAATAATCGGTATCGGTATCGGTTATAAAAAATCAATATCGGTCGATCACTAATTACTAGTAGGTATTCATTATATACTAGTACTTCTTTTTTAGATACTGGTACTTATTCATTAGATACTAGTTCTTATTCAATAGATACTAGTAGTTATTCATTAGGTACTAGTTCTTATTTATTAGACACTACTTTTTGTAATTACCACTAGTAACTATTCTTATCTTACTAGTCAGATCTGCTTGTTTACTTGTCTTATGTTGTGATTAGTGCTAATGGCTACAGTAGAGTTCAATTAAAAAAATTACTAGTAAAATAAAAAATCATACTAGTAACATTTCAAATAAGTACTAGTATCTAATAAATGCGTACTAGTATCTATTAAAAAAGTACTAGTATCTATTTAATAGGTGTTAGTATCTAATGAATGAGTACTAGCTTTTAATAAATAAGTACTAGTATCTAAAAATTAAAGAGCCAGTAAGATGAAAATTCTAAGCTTCCTATCACTGTTTATAAGTCCTGTACAATAGGTTTAAATCCAGCCAAGGTTAAAAAACATTGTCATTTTGTCAAAATATCATTTTAAAATTACCTAAATTCTCAGAGATCCCCAAACGGTTCGCGCAAAGCTGTTCAAAAGATTCATTTTCCTTAAACCCCACCTTTCGGTAGCATACTGTGTTCTGATTGGTCAACTAACATAGTTAGTTTTGATTTGTTGTTCCGCACAAAACTTCATGGTAAACAATGCGTTAGTATCTTTTTGGGGTGAATTATGTCTTATTCCTCTCATCGCGAAGCAAACAGTCTCGCTGCTTTTTCTTCTGTGTGGATTGATTCAAGCCGCGCGCTTCAGTTTGAATCTGAATAGCGCGTTCAGCGCGGGGCGTGGTCACATTAGATATAACGAAGAAAGACATGAAAAAAAGAAATCGCATTGTTTTCCTATGGATTATTTTATCACAGAATATCTGATTTGGGAACTTGTTTAGTTTTAAAGTAGACATGTCAATCTTTCTATAGATATCTCTTTCATATATCTTCGTTGAGTATTCACGGAGTTACACTTCATTTTAATGACGTGTTTGTAAATGAAGATCAGCACAAACAAAGGCTGCAGACAGCACACATACTGATAAAACGCTCGGGAGAAAACAAACACATAACTTCATAATCATACTTCGCGTTGTGATTCGGAGATGCTTGTTGGTCTAAATAAAGTTGGTAATGAACCATCTTTTATGGCCAAACGCTTTGAAAATTCCGCCTTGTACTCACCAAGATTAGAAAAGCAGTCATCAGTGAAATGTTGTGAACACAACAAAAGGGATTTGTTGTACTGCTCTGTTATTGTGGTAAAAATGAATTTTAGCCATTGGTTCTTCTGATCTTCATTCTTTGGCAGTGAAAATAAAACAAACTTGCCTTTACAATTAAAAACACACTGTCTCCTCGACATGATGCTATCACACCAACCAGAGCGTCTGTGAGGGGGGTGGGGCAGGTCAGAGTTTCGTTTCTCCCAAGACGGTAGGCGGAGATTATTATACAAAGTGTTCTAGTGACGTACATAGAGATGGGCAAAAGATTTGAAATCTATAACGACTCGTTTCAGCGATTCAGAGTCGACTCCTTACTTTAGAAGCCAATAACTTTATAAATCGTGTACTTTTTGGTTTAATTAATTTGCACATTGTTTACACTGATGGACAGCTACATCATACACTGTAATACAGGTAATTTTTGATTTCCCATCTGTGTGGCTCTTTAAGTACTAGTATCTTATAATAAGTACTAGTATCTAATAAATAAGTACTAGTATCTAAAAAATAAGTACTAGTATCTAAATAATACATACTAGTACCCAATGAAAAACTACAAAAAAATTATAATTAAGTACTAGTCACTAGTGGAATACATACTAGTCAAAACTGAATAGTTAATATTCCCTTAGAAGATCCCCATAGAAGTCAATAGTATCTAAAAAGTACTAGTAACATGAAAAAGATTCTAGTACAGCTTATAGATTACATGTTACAATGGCTTTCCATACATTTTGAAGTTAGTAAAAAAAAATCAGCTACTGCTGATTCCTGTGAGTCTTGTCAAGCTGAAACGGTCTTTGTGTCCAACTGCTGATTTTTTTTTTTTTAAGTTAACTTTCAAAAATAGTGAGTAGTGTTTTGTTTCAGTTCTTTGTAGTTGATTATCCACTGCATCCAGGGTAGTCAGGGTATCTTCCGTCCATTCCAAATCCATTTTCAATTAAAAAAACTGAAAACGAAAGGAGGATTCAAGTGAGAGAACATGAATTCAGTAACGAGAAATGGAAAAATGGCTCGTTTATTTCTTATTCCATTTAGTTTAACAAACGGAAAATTAGTTTTTGGCTCGACTTCTCATTTTGTCGTTTGGGGTTTACAAATAGGTTTATGGCTTCAATATTTCTTTCGCACTTGTGGGTGGCGCTGAAATGCTCCTTTCATCTGATTGGTCGAATCACTCCGCCTTCAGCTCGGTCTTTTCATTCTTTCAGGCAGAAAGAGTCACTGTAATGTCTGAAACCACCACTCACTGTTAATTAGCGTAATATTTTAAACAGATGTGGTTGGGCACATAATGCTGCGACTTGCAAGTGACCCCTTTAAATTATTTCTAGGTTATAGTATTGTGTGATTATTGTCCCACTGATAAATAAAGTGGAAATAGTTCTGTCTCTTTGGATAAAAGTGAAGTGGAAATAAAAATCTGACTGAACAGTTCCATGATAATATGTCTGTAACATTTACCCCTATCGTCTTTTAAGTCTAAAGGCACTAGGTAAGTGTGTGTGACATTAATAAAAACTAATAGAAAGCAAGCAAAAAAACATTTATATTAATTATATTTGCACTGTCTAGTGCAAGTTTAAGCACAGTAAATAAACTTCCATTATTACTCCTGTTATTATCAATGAATTTGCCTACACCAGGGATGCCCCAAACTCGGTCCTGGAGTTTAGCTCCAACTTGCCACAACACACTTGAGGGGAAGTTTCTAACATGCCTAGTAAGAACTTGATTAACCGGTTTAGGTGTGTTTGATTAGGGTTGGAGCTAACTCTCTTTTTACTATCTCTCATTAAAACAGTGGGTAGTACAATTTGACAATGAAAAATCCTACTGTAAAATTATGGTCTATTAATGTCTACACCTACCACAACCCTAAACTTAATTTTAGAATGAAGCAAATACAGTAGTTATGTGTTATATTCATGGTTATAGAAGGGATACAGCTGTAATAATTTTTACAATAAATAATTTTTTCTACCTATAAGATTGTGTTTTATTAATTTCTATACCTACCTCACTAAACTACCTTTACAACAATGCAGATACTTTTGTTTAAAATAGAGATCATGCTGCTCCCATAATTCTGAAAAAAGACAACTAAACAAAATAACGTAATAGGGAAATAATGAGAACTTTAATAATGTGCAGTAAACTGTTTGCACTACAAACCATTGTGCTCATTATTAAGAAAATGCATGAAAATAATATGGTAAGACACACCCATTTGCAATATCAAGCAGCAACACAAGCTTTTCTGTACACGGATGAGACAGGAAGCCAGACCCATAAAAAGTGACTGTTCCCACTCTTACGATAAGAAAAAGGTGGAGCTGTGATGGTAAAGTGAGTGACCTTGCTTTCTGGAATTCCCCTTGGGCCTGCCAGATTACACAATTTAACAAAAATTTGTTTCACTTATTGTTTCACTCTCACAATATTTTTATGATTCTTCAGTGCTAGTTTTTATGTACTATTTAATTTTTACGTAACATCAGTATTTTGGTAAATATTTAGGTTAGGTGAATTTTAGATCTTCCATCATTATGAATTCATATGCATATATGTTATTGTATAAAACTGTTGTTGTTGGATAAGTATTATGTGTTATTTCTTTGCATTCATAATAACAGATTAGCTTTAATAAGCGGTCAAAATATTTTTATTTTTAATGATTACTGTTAATGATACAAAAAAAATAATGTGATTTTCAGCATGTCAAACTTCATAAGAAGACATTAAAAATAAAGTGAAACAAAACATAAAAATAGTTTCACATTGTTATGGATGCTTTTCAAATGGAAAGCATGCATAACATCTAGGCTGCCATGTAATCAAGCTCCTTCGAAGGAAGTCTCAATGTTTTAGTCTTAGTTTTGCAGCCTTCATTCAGCTTATTTAGAAGAATGCATCAGCACTGCGAAAAACATCAGCATTGTACAAAACTGACAAAGTTGTTTCCTGAATTTGCTGGTGTTTGCAATGTGTTGATTTCTATCAGTTGCTGTACAAACCATGAGACATTTTGTAACAGTTTGTACACAACATGTCTGAATGAGAAATGATTCTAAACTTTGAATTTACGCTGTACAGTGAGGCAAACAGTGTGACAGTATAATAGATATGTATAATGTTTTTGTTTTGTATTTACAAAAAAATGGAGGCAGAAGTATATATAAGTAATTATAAAATTGAGTAACAAATACATTTAGAACATATACAGAGATTCAGACTCAAATTGGAAAAAGTTACAGATTTTTAATATATTTACCAATAAATGTCATGTCACAAAATTATTCACAAGAACTGTTAGATTGTGTTCTAATTTCAACATATCATGCAAGTAGTGTCAAAATTACTAATAGTAATCGCGTGTGTGCTGATATCCATTTCATTACAGATGTAACTGGTTAAGAAGAATTATTTTTATGATATTACATTTTCTTCTTCCTGTAATCTTTTACAGTGTTTAAACTGTACCATAGTAATGTTAATACATTTTATTATAGGGAAGAAAACATATGTGCCTAGTTTTTTCACTCTCAGTGACCAGCTTGTCCACCATCAGTAACAAGAAAAGTTTTTCTTTTTGTTTCACTTTGACTGGTTAAAATGTAATAAGTAACATTATGTCCATGGATTATGTAAGTACTTTAAGAGCCCTCCACCAACATTTTGTACGGACCTGAAACATTAAAGAGGTATACAAATTATTATTAAATTAATTAGATAAATGCAAAGTACATTATAATGGGGGAAAACTGTCAAAGCCTTACCTTATCACTGGACGAGCCTTTGATTTGTGTTTGAATATGACGAACTGGGTTACTGAGACTATAATAACAACAATAACAACAATGACCACAACACCAGTCACGATTCCAATAACAAGACCATTCGGAGTATATTCACATTTAGCATCAGATGATGTTGTTCCTGTTTCTATTTGTTTACGACCCATACTCTGACATCTGTAGATATGCAACAGTGTGATGTTAGCAAGTACAGACCTATTAGAACAGGAATTTAATGTAAAACTTAATGTAAAGCTACTCACTTTGTATGTGGCTTACAAGCTGTAAAAGTGCCATCAGAGTAGGTGCCATTTGTGCATTCACCACACACAGTATCAGTGCTGGCTGTTCCTGTTAAGATATTAGGACACCGAGTTATTTGAAAAATAAACTTTCAAAAATTCACTCAGTCTAAATTAAATTCAAAACACTACAAGGCTTTAATTAGTATTCAATATTTAGTTTTTAACATTGATTATTCAATATTAAGAATATTGCGAACAGTATACGTACATACGTTGGATCAGTTTATCTAAAATTGGTAATTTTGACAATAAGTTTTCATTTTTCAAAAAAATAAGTTACTGTGTAAGACTTTGTTTGCTTAGTACCAAAAACTATGATCCACAAGATCCACTTGTGCTTGCTAAAGAGTGCAGATACTTGATTTATATAGATATAAACTATACTGTAGCTAGAATTACTATATCTCCAGAAAGTTGATAAAGAGAGCTGTGGCATTTTCATCATAAAAAAAGGTATATAGCTAATTAAATATATTAAATAAGGTCTAGTTTAGTGATTATTCTTTTCTGCTTATTCTAATATGCAAGTAACTTGTGAGTAGTATTTGCCAATTATTTGTGCACTTGCTTCAGTAACATCTACACAAATAATGAGAACATCCGTACCTTTTTGTTGGATGTATTCTCCAGGATTACATTGAGAATGTTTAACAGCTAATTTACAGCTGCCTTTTTCTCTGACCATACAGAAGAATCCTTTAAGTGGCTCACAAACAGTATTTGATAACCGTGTACAGGCCTTCTGTAGCCTTAAACCTAAATATATTGAAACATAACATTTATTAAATAATGAAGCATGTTAAATGATTGTACTCATTTGGATATCCTGAACTCTCTGCTTAATAAATGTAAAACCATCACCTGCATCACAGGTTGAGCAAGAAAAGCAAATTTCAAGCCCATTAGGTTCATCAGTGTATGTGGATGCACTACAGGATACACAAGTCGTGCTGGTATCCACTGTGCAATGCCATAAAACACGACTACCTTTAAAAGTATATAGGATATTAGAAGGTTCTTTTTTACAATTCAAACTTTTCTATAAATGTTTTTCTAAGCCCTGAGTCAAGATATCTTGAAATTCTTCTTGTAAACAATTGTACTAAAAATGAAATATCTCTTTTATTACTATGAACTATTCACTCACCAGGTGCACACATAGGGCAGCAATGTCCATTTATCTCATATTCATCACTGGAACAGATACAATAAGCTAGTTCTATGTGTAGCAAGGCAATAGAAACAATGTACAAAATAATCAACAAAAGCTTCATTTTCATAAAGATGCAAAATGAGTCAACTCAGTGTGTCTGTGCAAAGAGCTGATAGTGGATTTTGTCTTTCTATCAGACTTCAGAAGCACTTCTCTGTATTGAATGTCGCAGGTTCTGATCATTTTCTGATGGATATAATTTTCTGTGGAGTGGGGGGGGGGGGCAGTAAAGGACCCAATACAGTCTAAAATAAAGGAAAAAATATGCTGTTATTTACCCAAAACACAAATAAAAGATATTCAACCAAAAATAAATGATCAGTTCAACAGTAATTCTTTTAAAAACCATGAAACAATGCTATTTTTAAAAGCAGCTTCTTCAGTAAGAACACAATTTCTTACTTCTCAAGATCCTGAAAAATTATATTTGGCGTTACCCAATCAACTTGACAAGAAGTGAAGACATTCCTTAAACAAATTTACCAACACAAAAGCATAAGAAAAGCACTTACTTTAAAGGAATAAGATGTTTCTCACAGCTGCAGACCAATCTATTGATAGGGGTGGCAATAGTAATGAATAAAGCATGTGACTGATTGTGTACAATGTGAAAGATGTGATTGTTTCCACTAGGGAAACAAAAAAAACCTCAAACAATGACTGATTTGTATTTGGCGTCTTTTTTTTCTGTAGTACAAGCTAATCATTGTCCATCGGGTCAGAGTCATTTTTATGTTCCCATGATGTTCCCATGACATGGCGCATAACAAACACATGACAAAATGTCCTACTGTGTGTTCACAAAATTATCAGTTAGCAGGCAAAAATACTGAACTTTGTTTTTCGCCTTCAGCTCAAAGCGATGTGTTCTTTTACTGAGCAAGCAAATTGCTACTATAATTAAAACAGTAAAACAAATGTATTAAAATGTTGTTGTTTTCTTTACTTTGAACCGCTGTATCCAGCTAAAATATTAGCTTATTTATTAAGCTTTATCGACTATTATCCTGTGAAAATGCCATCTGACTCAGAAGAGAAATAAGTAGAGATCAAGCACTGGAAGATAGACTTGAATTTACAGAAAATTCACCTGTTCCACTATGTTCAACTATGACTGCTGCCCACAATGACTGCTATAGTCACAATTTCAAACACAGTTTAATTTAAAAACTACAAAAAACTAACTTTATGCAAATACAGTATAAACCAATAATATCACTGCATTATAAAGTTTAAAATCATATATATATATATATTTGTTACACTCAGGGTCATGTAGGCAAGGTCGGATCCAAATGCAGGCTTTATTGTAGAGAATGGTGAAACAGGCAGTAATCAATGAGCGTCAAGTATGTCGAAGGATATCCAAAATCAGAAACGGTCCAAGGCAGAGGTCAGGGCAGGCAGCAAAACAATCAATAAACCAGGTAATCAGTCCAAGGTCAAAAACAGGTAGGCAAGGCAAAGCAATGAAACGGAAACAGGGTACAGGCTAAACCATAATCAGCAAACTGTGTGTGGATGTGTCCAACCTTTATAGTGTGAGACTGATGAGGTGATGAGAGACAGGTGATTGCAATTGATGAGTCCTGGCAAAGGATTATGGGAAATGGAGTTCTTTATATATATTTTTTATATCTTAAAAATAAGGGGTGCTAAACCAACAGGACTTGATTATGATCAAATCACAAACAATCCTAAAATCATAACAAACAATTCAGAAATATTTAATGATTATTTCCCTTTATTATGTCTTTCTTGAGGGTGAGCGTGATTTCACCATGTACAACATCGGCTTGGATCAACATCCTGGTCTAAGTCTATATTTTGGACAATAATGTTGACCCAGGATTATCAAAAGATGTGGATCCAGGAACATTTCTTACTTGGCAAAAGGACCCCTTCTTGAGTCCAGTTTGGTTTTCTTTTAAGTTTTCACAATATCTTACTATCAGCCATGACAATTCTAGTCTTTTAATTACAATTCTGCTTATTTACATATCTGCTAATTGTTCATGATTTTTAATGTGTCTGATAATTAGCTGAACTTGTTTAATTTATTTGAATATGGAAACACTTTTATATATATATATATATATATATATATATATATATATATATATATATATATAATATATATATATATATAATATATATATGTATATATATAATTATTTGAATATTTGCAATGTGATTCCTTGTACAATACTTCTATGATTAAATCACTCACATATTTAGTAAGATTGATGACATCTTCCATAGCCTTTTCTCTTAATTTAAGATTTTTTTTCATTTCTTCAGCAGCTTTGTGAATAGGTCTTCAGAAAGCATTTTAATGCTAAAATTAGCTCCTAAATCTGTGAAAGGTTAGGAATAATGAAGAGGACTCCTAAGTCACTAAGACCAAATCTGAAATATCCTAAAATGGCTGTTGCTAGCAATCTACCTCGGAATATAAACATTTTAGAAACATTTTTTCTAATTGGTTTGGTTTGGAGGTTATCCCAGTTGTAAATGTTAGATTATGTCCTTGTCATGATCTGGTGATTGAACTTCCAATTATTCACCATCAGAGGCCATTATCCACAACACAGACTCACACTACATGGTACACCCCGGATTAGAGCTGAAGATCTTTGCCCGAACCCGATGGGACCCGCGCTTGCGCTCCGGTTTGCGAGGTAAACAAGCGGTCATGTGATGTGTTTCGATTAGCGCGATAAAGATGCGAAAATGAATGCTGAGCAGGTGTAACGGAGGCTTGCCTCTGGTGATTACGTTTTGGTTGCACCAGCAACTAAAGCAAACTCTGAGGTGTGGAAAAGTTTTGACCATGTTTATAATGAGAATAATGAGTGAATAATGACGCACCATCCGTGAGCGCAGGAACGCGCTGAAGACGTCTACAGTGGATTCAATCATTTTCCTCCACAAAAACATGTAGACCTAGCCTACACTGTAAAATGTAATTGCTGAGCTTACTAAAATGATTAAGTAAACTTAACTTACTTTATTAAGTTTTTTGATATTACTTAGTTAAACTAAGTAATTCCAACTTTTTCCCCACTCAAAGTGCTTAAACTCAACTTGTTCATTTAGCTCAACTTAAAAGTTTAAGTATTGTGAATGCACCAGATATACAGTAGGTGGCGATAATACTCCAAAGGAGTTAGAGATCATTAATTGGACGAAGAAGAAGACGACTGCACATGCTAGTTACTTGGTTCAGATAGCAGGTTCATTAATTTGCACGTGGCTGGATAAGAGAATGATAAGGTGAGTCTCATTTTTTATAGTTTAACTGCTACATTTTCATTACAAAATAATAATATATCAATCAAAGTTCATAAACAGTAATATTTTGTTAAAATATTTATATAAAATCGATGGATGACGTTGGATTGCTCTTAGCAATCTAATAATTGGTAATCGTCTCGCTTTAAAGATAAACGTGTTTTAGGTCAACAGACAAGTTTCAGAGGTGGATAGAGTAACAAAAACTTAAGTAAAATACAAGTTACTGTGTAAATGATTAGTTGAAGCTATAGTCTTAATAATTACTTGAGTAAAATGTATGCAATGGAAAAGTAACACGTTTATAATTAGTGTTGATGTCGTTTATATATAAACAACGGTTTTCAGATTAGGGATGGACGAGAGAAGCTCTTTACACGTGTAACGTTACTCATACCTGCAATTGAACATTTGAGCATAGTATACAGGATTTTTGCCTTGTGTTCTAAAATAAATACAATAATGTGTAAGGTTATATATTCTGTAAGCACGTGTGTCTAAGCGACGTTTTTTTCTTGAGACTAAAAACTCATTCTGATTTTAAACACCTCACGTGCCTTCAGACCATATACTGAACAAATTAGTGATTCGTGAGCCAGTTTAAATCGTCTTTCTCTGTTGTCTTTTCAAACGAATCGACACGAAAACCATTAATTTAATGCCTTAAAATGCAAAAGAATGTTAAATAAGAGGTGCTGCAAAGAAACCAATATTTTATACAAGTTTTTAAAGTGGATGCTAAAAATTGTTTTTACAAATTGCTTGTTATTAATCCATATACTTTAACTCCGTTAACTTTTTTGCAGAATGTTTCTTTGAAGAGTGCAGTGGACATGCAGTGGAAGTGTAAGTTCTGTGTTTATTTCTGTGAAAAGAGAGCTCTGCTATTGAAGCATTATCGGATTAAACATGGAAGCTACACAAGAACCAACCAAATTCCTTGTCTTCACACAGACTGTTTGTGTTCTTTTAAATCATTCAATGCTCTAAAAGTGCATTTAACAAGAAATCACTCTGAAAATGCAAAACAAACAAGTGGATCAGAACCAGCACCTTTGATATTTCATTGTCCTCTCTGTGAATTTAAAGAACCCTGCACAGAATCCTTGTTTTTCTGCCATTTGCGTCAACATCTGAAAAATAATGAAATGGTTCAGTGCCCATACAAAGACTGCAATTTTGAAAGCAGAATTTATTCCACATTTAATGCTCATAAAAGTAAGCAACACCAGTTTAGCACGCAGAGGAACTTAAAGCCCAACATTTTAGTGGAGTTGCAAAATATTGCTGCCGATTTACAGCAAGATGTTACACAAAGTACAGCTTCTTGCTATGATTCAATTGATTCTACAGAGTTTGGCCAGGATGAATATGTAGAAGGTGACCCAAATCAAAGTCTAGATGATTTACAGAGACAACTAAAGCATAATTTAGGATTGCTTTTCCTTAAGATGCAAACCATTCTGCATATATCTGATGCAGCAGTACAAGAAGTAATACAACAAATTACTCAGATTTTTCTTCTGTCAAGGCCACTTTTGAGTAATGGCATTCAACAGATTTTAAATCAACATGAAATCACTTATAGTGATAATGTTTTGAAAGAAATTGTGAAAGTTGTCACAGAAAATAATCTGCTCTTAAAAATGACTGAGTCTGGTGAGCCTCTATCTACCATCAGTAAAAGAGCATCATACTTTGAGAAAGAATTTCCAATAGTTATGCCAATAGAATACAAACTCGACAAAGAATCACAGTCTTTTGCATATGTGCCAATCTTGAACATGTTACAGCTGCTTTTAAACCGATCAGAGGTCCTTGATAAAGTTCTTGCTCCCGATGGAAGTGCATGTGGAATTAGTTCCTACAGAGATGGCACTAACTACTCTGAGAATCCTTTTCTGATGGCAGAAAAATGTAGGATTTTACTTACCCTCTACACTGATGAATTTGAAATTGCCAACCCTCTTGGCACTTCAAAAAAGAAACACAAGATGTTCAGTGTTTACTGGGTCCTTGCCAATCTTCCCTCTAAGTATCTGTCTTCTCTTCATGCAATTCAGTTGGCAATCTTATGCAAAGCTAGTGCAGTGAAACGGTGTGGATATGAAAAAGTCCTACACCCTCTTGTTCAAGATCTGAAAACATTAGAGAAACATGGCGTCTTTGTAGAGCGGTTAGGAGAATGTTTATTGGGAACTGTTCTCTGTGTGTCTGCTGATAACCTTGGTGCCCACTCCTTGGCAGGATTCCAAGAGAGTTTCATTGTGGAACACCCCTGTCGCTTCTGTATGGTGAAGAAGAGCGAAATCCAACAAAGAGAGGTACGGACAGGAGCATTTGAATCCAGGACCAAGCTAAATCACGAAAGGCAAGTTGAGGAAGTTTTAAAAGATCAGAGTTTGGTTAAACAGTATGGTGTGAAAGGTAGTTGTGTCTTCAGAGAGCTAGACTATTTTCACACTATCGGCGGCTTTCCACCTGACCTCATGCATGATCTCTTAGAGGGTGTCATACCCGTTGAAATGGCAATGTGTCTTAATGATTTGATCAACAAAAAGTACATTACTCTTGACTACTTAAACAGAACAATCAAGCAGTTTCCATACAAATTCATGGACAAGACTGATCAGCCTCAAACTATTCCAGTTGCCTTTGCCTCTAGAGGCACAATTGGTGGTAATGGCCATGAAAATTGGGCACTTCTAAGACTTCTTCCCCTCATGATTGGATTTGATATCCCAGAGAACGATCCATCATGGGAGATTTTAATGCTTTTGAAAGACATTTTGGAACTGGCGACGTCCTTCAGATTCACTGAGGAAACTATTGATTTCCTTGGGGATAAAATTTCAGAGCATAGAGGTTTGCTTTTAACAGCATTTCCTCATTTTGCATTGCGTCCCAAACACCATTACATTGAGCATTACCCACAACTTATACGAATGTATGGGCCTTTAAGAGATGTCTGGACAATGCGTTTTGAAGGCAAACATAAGTTCTTCAAGCAAATAATTCGTGACACAAAAAATTTCAAAAATGTCCCTCAAACTCTGGCAGTCCGACATCAAAGAATGATGGCGTACCACATGGATTCAATTTCTTTTTTCAAGCCTTCTGTGCAGATGGAAAAAGTTGCAGTTACACTGATTTCATCTTTTCCTGAGAATGTTCAGAATGTTCTTCAGAACAACTTTGGTGCTCAAAGCACTGTCCTTGTTACATCCTCAGTATGCATTGATGGTATTAAGTACTGTCCTGATGTAGTTGTTTCTGTCGGCTCCTGTTCAGGTCTTCCTGATTTCAGGCAAATTGTTAAAATTGTAGTCATCAACACAGATGTTTTGTTTGTGTGCAAAGAACAGACAGCGTGGTACACTGAGCATCTGCGTTCCTATGAATTGTCCAGCCATGTACCACTTATGTCAGTCATTAAGCTGTCTGATTTGAATGACTTGTTTCCACTGCCAACCTACAAAATACAAGGCAGGATATTTGTTACAATTAAACACTTCATCTTGTGCTGAATGTTGTCTGGGGTCTAATACTGAAAATTGTGGATGTTTTCTCAAATTATTTTTTAGGTCCACATGACATAATGGAGACAAGAACTGTTTTAAGAGTGATTGTGACTGACAATGATATACGGAAGGTCACACTTCCTAGCAAACCACAAACCCTGGACTCCCTGATTGAACAGCTTGGGCAGCATCTTGATCTTCCATACACGTTCTCTCTTCAGTATGAAGACGCTGATTTTAACAATGCACTTGTTAACCTTACTGACATTGCAGATTTACCTGAGAAGCCCACTTTGAAGGTAATCTCTCTTGTGACATCACCTACACCGAGCCAGGCTGACACCGACATTATGTCTGTTACCTCTCAAGAAGAGTCACCTCTTACACGCCAGGATCCATGGCCAGAAACATTTGAAATTCCCAGCTTTTCCGTGAATGTGGAATACAGACTGCGCCAGGGAAACCTTTTGTTTATGAGAGATAAGACATACTTGCAAGTTCCCAGGGACATGAAACATGAAGTACTTGAAAAGCTTGCCGAGGCCATGTACAAATTTAAAGCATATCCCCGTGAAGAAGATTTCAATGATGTTGCATCGGCACTTGTCAAAAAACATCCATGCCTTTTTGAACCAGGCTCCTCCACTGGATGGAACGGATGGAAAAACAGTATAAAGTTTAAAATGGGTAATTACAGGAGCAAACTAAGGAGAGCTGGATGCACCGATGTTCTTGTTAATTCAATGAAAAGAGGGAGCCAAGATTCTCCAAGAAATGTCAAGAAACCCAAACGATTCGAGATAAATTTTCTACCCAATATGCCTGCTGGTGAAAATGAAAGCAGCATGGAATCAAAACGATTAGAAATTGTGGAGGAAATGAAGAAACGACATCCAAGTTCTACACTGATAGCACAGTACATGGACATAACTTTTTCGCTAAGAAGAAAAGAGTTGGTTGAAAAGGAGCCTTCAGTAAAAGAGACTTTACAAAGATGGCCAGCACTCTTCAGGGAAAGTCAGGTAATTAAGACACATTTTATCTAGGGCATGTAAAAATGTTTCAAGTCTTAATGTGTTTTTGTTCTCCTTTTCGTAGATTATTGCTGAGTTCAACCGGATAACAAGCAAAAACCTCAAGCAAGAATTCTTCTCAGCCCTTGATAAAAATACTTCTCGTTTTCTGGAGATTTTTGAATCCAAGAAAGGCACAGCTGGAAAAAAGCTCTCAGAGTATCTAATACAAATGAAGTCTGCAGTAAGTGTTTTTTGTCAAGTTTAAAGTGATCCGTTTTCACTCTTGATCTTGATGTTTTATGTGTTATTTGTTAGAACATCACTGATGTCACTGCTCGACGGACAGCAGTTCTCCGTGGTCTTGCAGTCCTTCTTGGAGAAGACACTACAGACTTCTTCAAAACATGTTTTGTAAGTATTCTAATTTAATATCTTTTAAAAAATGCTACAAGAAAGATCTCCCAATTTTTGGGGAGATCCTCTGCGCAAAGAGGTCTCTATATTTAGCCATTCTTTACCTATGTCCCGTGACAGTTTTAGCAGCATCCCTTCTCCACTCTATCGCTTCACTCTCTGCTGGTATATACGGTTTCAGCAGTAACAACAAAAACAAACTCCTTTCGATGACCAATAATTATTGTTAAATAATAAATTAAACATTAAAAGGATAGGGAAAGGATCTCATTTTGTTACAAACTTGTATACATTTTTGTTCTGATGAACACAAGGACATTTTGAGGAATGTTTGAAACCAAACCGATCATGGGATGGATGTAACTGTTTTACTAAAAAGATATTGTTATTAAATGTTTCAAAGATGCTTTTGCTGAAAAGGTCCAAATTATCACTGACAATTCCCACTGAAGCCCTGTTACAAATAGTTACTTCCAGAACTAATAACAGCGCCTTAAGCAGTTTAAATTTTTAAAAGGAACATGCACTTGTTTGCGTTTGCAATATAAGAATGTATTTTAATATTGCTTTTCTTTCTTTCTTTCTTAGGATATTGATATTGTCACACCTCAAGTATCAATAGGAATTCTCACTGTGGTGCCAGAGGACAGCCCCATGTCTCCACAAGGTTTGCCATTGGAGGTCACTGATACAGCAATCATTTTGGAGGGTCTTATAGCAATGGATGGACTTGAGAATGTTCCACATGCCATGTGTTTTGTTTTTGGACTGATCTATGCTTTAAATATGGAGTACCCTTCACAGCTTAAATACACTTTTGAGTTCATTCAAAGGGTTTTTCTTTCCCTGGGGCACAAATCTCTCAAGCCAAAACTGCAATCACTAAAAAACCTACTGTTTTAATGTTTTTTTGTTTTTTTTTGTTTCTGATTGCAGAAACAAGTCTGGTTACTGTAGGTTTGTTTTTTGCGTGTATGTTTCTGATGGCAGAAACAAGACCATGTTACTGTAGGTCTGTTGCAGCATTTTTTTTTTTTTTTTAATCAGTCACCTGCCAACCTGGATACAAAACAAAAACTCCAGTCACTAAAAGCTTTGTAGTCAAGAATTTGTTCAATATATTTTTAATTGCAGAAACCAATTGGTCTATTGTTGCCTTCTGGGTGTTGTATCCAGATTGATGGGTGACTGATTAAAAGTCTTAATACCTGCAACTTAACCTTGATGTTTTTATCTGTTTTTGTTTTATGCTTCTGATGGCAGAAAAAGACCATGTGATTGTAGGTCTGTTGTTGCACTTTTGCAATGTTGTTGATGGATGACTGATTAAAACAAATGTTTTATTTAAAATCTTAAGTGTTTGCAGAAACAAGAACAAAAACAAAACTCTAATTGCTGCATAAATTGGATGTTTTGGTCAAGGTGTGTTCTTTGTGTTTCTGATGGCAGAAACAAGACCGTGTTGCAGTAGGTCTGTTGTTTAATTTTTTGGTATAGTTTTAATCGGACACCTTCCAACCTGAATGCAAAACCAAAACTTTTAGTCAAGATGTTTGTTAGTAATAACAAAGATTTCGTATTGTGTCTGTTGCATTTAGGGTGTTGTATCCAGGTTGATGGGTGACAAATCCCTATACCCACAACAAAAATGTTTTAATCGGTTATCTGTGTGCAGTAACACAAATGTTTTATTGTAGGGTTGATTAATTGGTTCTTTTAATCACTCACCATCAACCCTTTTTTGCTTTAAAAAACAATTTTGTACACGGTTACATTAAAATGAATGTTTTTACAAACTTTTTTTGCTTTACTCGTTTTTGTTAGTTTAGCTTACTTAAAAATGTGAGGCAATCGGTTTCCTTAAATTTACTAGTAAAGTGAACACTAATAATAAGTTAACTCAACTAATGCTTTTGAGTCACCAGTACTTAATTGTACTTGATGTTTAAGTTTAGTCTACAAATACTATTTAGTTTTGCCAACTTAAAATGAATACTATACTTTACTTAATGAATAAGTTTAGTTTACAAATACTATTTAGTTTTACCAACTTAAAAGTAATACATTAGTTTACTTATAAATTTAAGGCAATCGGTTTCCTCACTTTTTTAAGTTAACTCAACTTATTACATTTTACAGTGTAATCTCTGTGAGTAAAGGTTTTTCAAATGATAACTAAATATTCATTGAGTCTTAAATGCATAATGTTGACAGAGTATTTACGCTAATGTTGGCATATTCTTTTATTAAATAAATCAAATCCGGCGGAGCCTTTATCTTTATTTCGTTATTGCCAAATCTTAATTTAAAATGTATCTTAATTTATTTTTAAATGACTCGTTTTTATTGATGTGTTGGTCTATTTATAGGTTAAATGAGCCTATGTCTAGAATGCTGAGATGTTAAGATGTCACAGAGGACTTATTTTATTTCTTTATTCCAACTTCAAAGTGGTCTAGACTCAGGGGCGTCGCACCCGTGGGGGATGTCGGGGTTTTAACACCCACACTTTTCCCGGTGAGAGGGTTCGACACCCGCACATTTTCTGCAGTTTTTCCGCAGTTTTGCACAAACGCCTTACTACAGTCGTTCCTCCGTTTCTCTGGCCGCTCTGTGTCTGCGCTCGCCGCGGCTGCCTCCCCCTCTCAAACTTGACACCGGCTTTGAGTGTGATCGGCTGATGATTGGCTGTTCTGCCTTAAGTCCCGCCTCTCTTGGCGTGTTATCGGTCAGCTCGTGCTGAGGAGGCGGGAACTTATGGTTATTTACATCTCCCTTTTCCAGGTACTTTGAATGAGTGTTTATGCTTTAGAGGTATTTAAATAAGCTTGATATGTGTTTGGGAAGATGTTCTGTTAATCGTTTTGTTGACATGTCGAGTGTTTTTGGTATTATATTTCGTTTTTTAGACTAATGCTAATTGCTATTATTGGGATATTGTTTGCATACCTGTTGAAGAACTATGAAATTAAAGTGTATATTATTTTAATGTTTAAAAACAGTAAATTGTTACATGATTTATACCACCAGAGAAAAAGCTTTGTGTGGGCGTTTTTTCTCTCCTTTTCTGATTTTGCGTTTTTTTTCTCCCCTTTTCTGATTTTGCGTTTTTTTTCTCCCCTTTTCTGATTTTTTTTTTTTAATGTAGGATTATTTTTTCCCAGCCAAACGCTGCAAGCCAGAAATCCCGCACAGTGCCAGAGAACTTTAAGCCCTGCATTTTGTACCCCTCTGTCAATGTGTTCATCATTTTTATTGTTTATAAACAAACCGCATCCATCCCCCACACTTTTGAAAAGCTTGCTACGCCCCTGGGTCTAGTCTACCTTAGTTATGAGTAAATTATGTTAAAACATGAATAAATTACTCATTGGTGACAAAAGGCAAAAGAGCTGTGTGCGTGCGCACATTTGAATAATGTCGGGCTGTAAACTGGTTCGGGCTTTAAAAAAAGCTGTCAATCAAAATGTACTTGTCGGGCTCAGCCGAAACCTGTCGGGCTCGGGTCCTGTCAGGCCTAACTTTTAAGGCCCGATTACAGCTCTACCCCGGACTACATTCTTCATGCTCAATTGCACCAATCACATTCACCTGATAACAATCACACCATTCGCCTGAGACCAATCACACACACGGCACAATCATCAGACACGCTTAATAAGCATTGGACTTCCCCTCACATACTGCAGAGAATTGTTCTGCACATATCCCTCCCCTAGCCATACCAAGCCTTTCCGTGTTTGTTTTCACAGTTCCACTTGTTTTGGTTCATAGTTTTCATAGTCTTGCTTCAGTTTATAGTTTAGTCTTTTTCTTGCTTTGCCTTGTTTCTCGTGTTTTGACCCTTTGCTCTGGATTCTGGATTAACCCTCTTGCTTAGCCCTCTGGATCGTAGACCCACGCTTGCCATAGGAACATTCTTTGTCTTCCCCTATATATACCCGTTTGCCAGTGTTTGACCCATGCCTGTTATGAACATGTCTTAGTGTAATAAAAGCTTGCACATGGATCTGCATGTCTCACATCTCATCGGCTCCCACGTTACAGTCCTATAGCCTAGCTGTTCTCATGTCCAGTTTGCTTTTCTTTTATGTTTTTGCATCTCTTATGATCACCCATGATTATGCTGCCAATTTAAAGGCTTTTTATATGTATATAACCAACATTTTATTTTGCGATCATTTGCTTTTAAAATACTTCGTCATTTTTTGTCATACAGATCATCATATTTGCCAGTGCAGTCTGACAAGGTTTTTTTGCATGCACTTGATCGATAATTAGCCTTTGTATAATACTTATAAAAAAACATTTAAATACTGTCAGATGCCGTCTTATAGAAAGTGCTAATGGAGTTTTATTCCGTCTCATGTACTTGTTGCTACGTTAAATATTACTATTATTATTATTTTTAGGCTTGACACACACAGTAGTTCATTAGTAGTTGATTAAATAGATGATGACAAAATAATTTGATGCTGTTTGACTTGTTTCAATGACTCTGGCTCAAACTGCTAAATCTCACTCCTTTGATAAATGTAGTGAAAGATCTGAGTAGTGTAGAAACTGTAGTCAATCACAGGTCGTCAGGACTTCTGTTTCAAATGGTTCAGCAATTTTCCTGTCACCATCAACTGAAAAAACATTGAACCATTACTTTTCAGCTTGCAGTAGCACAAATTTTTTTTACATTAATTTATTGACACAGTCAAATAACCATAGAAGAACAAAATATTATATCATTCACATAATTAAAATCTAATATTGGATCGTTATCTATATAAGCTGAATAAACTGCATCTAGCATGTCTTTGTACTGTATACGATATACATTAATCTTACCTTTAGAACTGTCATTTTCAACAGTAAACGGTAAACCTGTTTCCTTTTAAACAAAAACAAACATTATTAAAACATAGTAAACAAACTGTTTTACCTTCTCTATTTCATGTAAAAAGTTGAACATACCTGTATCCCTGTTTGAACAACAACAACAAAAAAAGTATATATTAATGTAACTCACAAAAAACTACCTGTCAAATATTTGTAATAATTTTTTGTTGGTTTAGAAATGCATCTTTTATGCTCACCAAAAGTGATTTTATTTGCTCAAAAACACAGTTTAAACATTAATACCGTAAAATAGTATATATTTTATAATTTAATGTATTTTACAATATTATACAGCCATAAGCAGCCATTATTACAGTCTTCAGTGTCACAAGACTATCATTCTAACATAACGTTATACATTTTTTATTATTATTATTATAGTTGAAAACAGTATTTGCTGCTTAATATTTTTGTGGAAAGCCTGATGTAATTTATTTTACGATTTATTTGATATTATTTGTATAGAATCATTAAAATGAATGCCACTGATTTATGTTTATTTTTTGTTTTTTTCTTACCCCAAACCTCTAAATGCTACTTTATCACAAAAATTTAAATTGATAATAATAATAATAAATCTGTAGAAAATCCTCTGTACAACACCATCATTTTTAAATGTAGCAATATACTGTGTATATGAATGATTATCAAAGTGACCCAGCCTGGAATAATTGATGAATTTTCAAAGAAAATTCCATTATATAAAAAACACAACAATAGATCTCATATTACAAAATATAACTGAATAGCCCTTACCTGTACTTTTTGATTGCTTCTTCTTCCAAATATGTTTAAATATGAAAAATAATATTACTAAAATTATTATTAAAGTAACTATAACACTAGGGGCAGTTATTGCTACAGCTGTAGAGGGATTTCCACATTTGGTGTCAGATGAATTTGTTCCTGGATTTGTTTCAGTAAGTCCCAGGGCCTCACATCTGTGAAATAATATTGTATGCACAATCAGATTTTTTTTTAAATGACCAACAGCACACAAAAACAGCATAAGTGAGCACTTACTTTGTGTGTGCTAAACAGGATGAGAAAGATCCATTTGAATATGTGTCACCTGTACAGTCAGCACATACAGTATCTGTAGAGCCAGTACCTGCAGAGACAGTCAGCAAATTAAACTGTCACTGTTGTGTTTCTCTATTCATTTCTTCCTTTTTCTTTTCCATTTAATGCAGCACAGATAACAATTAAGAAATGTTTCATGTATGTTTATATACGGGAATTTTTTTTTAAATAATTTACCTGCTTGTTTGATATATTGGCCAGGGCTACATTCTGAATGTTGCAAAGCTAAAGAACAGTAGCCTTTCTTTTTTGCAATGCAGTAGAATCTCTCTAGAGGCCCACAAACAGTGTCTGATGACCGAGTGCATTTTTTATTCACTCTTAAACCACGGCCTAGGATAAAAAATAAAAAATAAGCATTGCATTAATTGTCTTTTATGCCTTCTTCATACTGTCAGCCAAAATCAGATTTTTGTGCAAGTCTGCAGGGAATCAGATTCTATCCAGATATGCACAAAATCGGATTTGGGCTGACAATCTGAATGGGGCTTCAGAAGACACTTGCACAGTTACATCTGAAGCCACTGACACTATATTCTTGCCAGGCACAGTTTCCTGGAGCAACTAGATTGCAACAATGCAGTTCTTAAATGACTTGAATAAACAGACATGATAACCTTTCGAGAGAACACCAACTGCATCCTCTAGCACCTTGACCTTTGGAGTGACCTGTGTTTGAATCACACACCTAAACACAACCACAACACTGGATGACGAATGCCTGTGCATCAGTACTGGCACGACCATGTTATAAAAGGTGCCAGAGAATCTTGATTTTGTTGTCTACTATACTTTCCCAATTACTGTAGGCTCTCCTCTAGTTATGCTTTCAACGGCTCTTTCCAGGCCTTGCTGTCTTGGATCCCCCTCCCCTTACTCAGGTATTTGATTGAGCATATGAGTTCTCCTCTCAATCTGTGGGTCAAGTACTCTGCTACTTTCAGCTCTGTGAGGCAGTCATACCAGGTTGATAGGCCTTCCTTGGCCTCCCTAATGAGCTGCCATTATGACTGAATTTTGCAGTGGTCCCCCCTCTCCAGAATGGTTTTCTATCAGCATGCCGCTCCCAGATTGAGTATGTGAGTCCTCCTCTCGATCTGAGAGTTGAGTACTCCACTCCCTAAGCTCTGTGTTGTGGTCACACCAGGCTGATAGGCTTCCCTTTAACCTTCCTGATGGACTGCCTTCAAGGTTGAGTTTGGCCCTGCTCCCCTTACTTTAGAAGGTCTCCTATGAGCATGCCATTCCCTGAGCCCTATCTTGTGCTATTATGTGGACTGCCCGTATAATGGAGCTTGACAGTGCTCCCCTCGATTTAGAGGGTTGCTACCAGGAGCAGCGTTATGTGTATAGTTTGAACCTGTGAGGTTTCCTCTCAATCTGAGAGTCAAGTACTCCACTCCTTTGAGGTCAGTGAGGTAGTCATACCAGGTTGATAGGCATTCCTTGGCCTCCCTGATGGTCTGCCCTCATGGTTGAGCTTGGTAGTGCCCTTTTTAAAATCCATGCTTATGCCAAGCGCACATGCTGAGCATCATGTGCACTTTCTAATATCCATATACATGGTAATGTTTACTCACTACGGGCATCGTACCCTTTTGGGTCCCACTCTAGGTGTGTATTGTCACAGATACCAATGACAAACACTTCCCACTTGGGGTGGGGTATGCCAGTGATGGCTTCCCATCTCATGGGATCTGGAAAAAGTAATCTATAGGAAATCTCCTTTTCTGGTCCAGTGTAAGGTGTTTATTTCCGGTACATTGCAATTTTCTTCGCACTGGATATCTTTTTATCATATCAGCCCTTATCAGGTAAGTTATTGGGTATGTAGCAGATGACATGTTCTCCCAGCACCCTTTTGTACAATGGCCACGCTGGTAGTGAAGTCATAGGCTGTCGCCAGCCAATGTTATTATCATATTTAGACATGTACTTCAGACACCACACTGAAGGAGTTCCCCACATTAACTGCTAGAGGATGTAGTGTCTTGTTGCCTTTTCAGGGAACCATGGTTACATGCATATAACCTGAGACGTTTGCCACCATCAGTCTGACATTTTCAGATGACCACATATCAAGTGGAAATGGAAACACTCACTTGCATCACATACAGTACAAGGAAAGCATCCAGTGAGGTTATTTGGTTCATCAGTGAAAGTTGATGAAGGGCATGGAACACAAGTTGTGCTGGTGTCATCTGTGCAGTGCCAATAAACACGGTTTCCTGAAAAGGCAGCACATAAAATTTGTTGTTGACTTCTAACAATATTGAATAATATTTTTACCATTTTGGAAAAAAATCAAATCAAAATATCAGAGTATTTAGAAAGCATTGGAAAAGCCCTTCATAATTTCAGATAGTTAATTAGTTATTAAGTAAAGGAAAAGCCCTTTATAATTTGTGAATGAATTTAAACTGAAACAGATTCTTTATGGCAGACAACAACAAACTTCTAATACTGTAAATCAATAAACAAATAAACAAACATATACAGATGAAAAAATATATTAATAAAGTTAAGTAGTATATATGTTATAACTTGCAGTCTTACCAGGGGCACACATTGGGCAGCATTGCTTGTGTATCTCATATTCAGCATGAGAACACTGACAGGAACAAAGTTTATAGTTAAGAGGAACAATTACTGTAATAAAAATAATGATCCTTAAAGCAAACATAGTCACAGTCTAGATTTATTCAGTCGATCTTGGATGTCATTAGTACTGTGCTGTCTACAGCACAACCTTCGGAAGCTTTGATTCCTGCGATGATAGATGGTAGATTTATCTCTTAACTGTAAACATTATGGAGTGATTTCGTAGAAAACTGAAAGTCAAGGTGACAGTAGTTCAAGACTCTTCAAGTCTCAGTTCTTCTACAGGTCATGCTTCCACAAGGTTCTTGCAGACATATGCATTCTTCGGAAAGCTAAAATGAAACAGAAAAAGCAGAAAAAGGATCAGCTCATTGTAAACCTCATTTATACACTGTATAAAATTATAAAAAATGTCAGCAGCAAAAACTGTAAATTATACTACAAAACCCTGTTAATTGTTTAATGGTATTTCATTTTGTCATTTTACAGTAAAGTACTGCTAAATGTACACTTCTGTGGAGTGTTCTCTGTTTGTCAGCCAACATTTGATTTTTTCTCACCAGTTAAGCACATTATAGAGATGTACGTTACATCTTATGTTAAATTAATGTTAACTGCATTATTTTTTATGTTGTGTGTAACCATGATAGTGTTTTGTATTTGTGTGACCACTTTTAGTAATTCGGTATATGAAAAATATTTCAGTTGATGAAAAAATGTTTGTACTGTAAATTTTATAAAACTCTAAAAGGTTATAAATCTTAAAAATGTTCCTACAATACTGTATGGTAATATTCTGCCAACTGGCAATTTTTCAGAAATTTCACCTTTTTTAAAACCGGTGTTTCTCCAACAAATGAATTTGCTTGTGGATTTTCGGGGGGTGGGGGGGATACTAGTTTCACCATCTCACAGTTTTATTTATTTGTCTACTAACAATGTCCAACAATAAACAGTCATACATCACAAGGCAATTCTTTAATTTTCATTTTTTTTTAACATTACAAACATTTAAAACACAGTCATTCTGACTAAATATATCAAATACATAGGCTATTGCATTCTACAACAGAAATACTGTTTTAGCATTTATTATGTTATATATATACTTTTATTATTATGTTGTTAGCAGTTAGCAGAGTAAGCGGGGAGGAGCTGAGTAAATTTATTCTGACGTCACACAACAGCATTTCGACTAGGAGCTATTGCATTTCAGATATCTTAAACTATAATTGAAACTAGTCGAAACTGAATTAGAGATATCTCTAATTACATTTGTTATGGAAAGCCTTTTTAATATTTATTCTATACGCTGTACTAGTATCTTTTTTTCATGTTACTAGTACTTATTTTTTAGATACTAGTATCTATCTTTTCCATTAAGTACTAGTACTTATTCATTAGGTACTAGAGCTTATTCATTAACTACTAGTGCTTATTCTTTAGGTACTAGTGTATTTTGTAAAGTTACTAGTACTTATTCATTAGATACTAGTGCTTAATCATTAGATACTAGTACTTATTCCAATGGTGACTAGTATTTAATTAAACTATCCGTGTTAACAAAAAATAGAACTAGTACTTATTTTTTAGTTACTAGTGACTTTTTAGACCAGAGATATCCTGAACTTAATAGATACTAGTACTTTTTAAATTTGCATTTCTGCCCAGTATGGTAATTGTATGTTGAATATTAATGAGCCAACAACATAAAGGAGAGAGATTAATCAGGAAACAGAAACAAGTAGATGAATGTACTTTTTTTTAGAAAACCAAATAGAAAAGAAACAATTATTTTTTACACAAGCACATTGAAAACGTATTTTGTCAGTTTTTTAACTGTCATTTCATAAATATAGTAGCCTAATGTGTTTGATGGTCTTTGAGTGACCTCTGCTGGCAGGATGTAGATACGACACCAATTGTATTAGCTGTTATTTTCCTATTTTTCCTCCAGTAAAAACAATAAATATCATACACAAGCTGTATGTTAAATTTTTTTTTTTTATTTTTTTTTCATATACAGTCATGCCCAAAAATATGGACACCCTTGGTAAACATGATCAAATAAGCCTGTGAAAATTAATCTGCATTGTTAATCCCTTTGATCTTTTATTTTAAAAATTAGCAAAAATCTAACCTTTCTTTGGATAATAATAATTTAAAATGGGGGAAATATCATTATGATATAAATGTTTTTCTCCAATACACATTGGCCACAATTAAGAACACCCTTAGAAATTCTTATGAGTAAAATAACTCTAAAGTATATTCCCAGTCATATTCACAATTTTGAGCACTCCAGAGTTATTATGAACATGAAATTATCCAGCCATTGCTTCCTGTTTCACAGAAATATAAAGAAGAGGGAAAACAAAGCCCAAATGCCCTTAATCATCCATCACAATGAGAAAAACCAAAGAATATTTTTCTGATGTGCAGCAAAGAATATATTTCTGATGTGCAGCAAAAGATAATTGAGCTTCACAAATTAGAAAGTGACTGCAAGATGTGACTAACAAATGAGCTAGAGCAGTGAAAATTCCCATTTCCAACATCAGGGCAATAATTAAGAATTTCCAATCAACAGAAAATGTTACAAAACTGCCTGGAAGAGGTCACGTGTCTATATCGTCCTAATGCATGGTGAGAAAGAGAGTTTGAGTAGCTAAAAGACTCTCCAAGGATCACAGCGGTTGTAATGCAGAAAATAGTTGAGTCTCTGGCTCAGAATACCTTAAAAAAAATTGTCAAACAGCGCCATGTTGTTTGGGAGGGTTACAATAAAAATTCTCCTAGCTCATCCAAAAACAAACTAAAGCATATTAATTTATCAGACATGACTGGAACTTCAAATGGGACTGGCTTCTATGGTCAGATGAAACTAAAAAAATAGCTTTTTAGCAGCAAACACTCAAGATGGGTTTAGTGAACACAGAGATAAAAAGTAAACCATATGTACAATGAAATATACTGCTCTATTTTTGATGTTGTTGACCTATATTTCTGCTGGAGGTCCTGGACATCTTGTTTAGATACATGGCATTTTTGATTATTGTGGCGAGTGGGGCGGGGCCGAGAGGCGTGGGAACGAGTCCCACGTAGGAGATGGAAGGATATAAAACTGGAGCGACGACCGTGAAGGACGAGAGAGGACCAGGCCTGGGCACTATTTTATGTTTGCTTTTTATTTTGTGCACACCAGTCATCCGTGAGGGGCTGGTGCGCTGTTTTGTGTTTATTTTTCAATTATTAAAATGTTTTGATTGTGCGCTGGTTCCCGCCTCCTTCTCCCGGGCTTCGGCACCACTGTAACGATAAGAACTTCCTAATCATCCGATAGAAGGAGGCGGGAGAATTAGAGAAAAACATTTATTTTATAATAATATTTCCCCCAATTTTATATTCTTATTATTCAATGAAAGGTTAGAATTTTTAGAATTTTTTAGATAAAAGATCAAAAGGATTAACAATGCAGATTAATTTTCACAGCCTTCTTTATCATCATATTTACCAAAGCTGTCCATATTTTTGGGCATGACTGTAGCACTGGTGCTGCAGACACTGAATGTTTTTATATTAATATTCTGAACATGTCACCCAAAATCTGTGACGATTCGTAGAGTGCAATTACTGTGAAGACAGGACCAGACTAGAGGAATTCTAGTGCCTACAGTGAAGTGCCTTAGGGGAAGTGAGCCCACTAGTGGACACCCAGGGAAACAGAGACTAGACAGCGTGACAAAATCTAAACCTTTTGGTTTTCAGACAAACATTTTCTTTATTTGAAAAGAAGGCCAAAAGGTATTAATAAAAAATTATAATAATAAAACACCAGGTTTGCTGTACTTGAAGGGCTGCACAATTTTGCCCAATGTTTTTTTAATTTATATATATATATATATCAATAAAACTAATAATGGTTATGGTTATTATTTCTAAATAAAAACACTAAACAAAATAAGGAACATTAATTTTGTAATAACACTATTTCACTATAATATACAAAACTGAGAAGCCTATACAAGACTAAATATAAATATAGCTGCAAAAAAATGCACACTTCTTTAGAAGAACGTAAGGAATTGCAAATTTTTACCTCAAAGAATTTAATTATTTTAGCTATTTTTACTCAAATTAGGGTTTTGCAAGCAATAATGAGTACTCAATGAATTTATTTTTAATTCATACTCGTCACCGGAGGGCGCCCTCGCGCAGAAACTCTACAAGTGAGACTCTGATGAAGTTCCAGGAATCTCAGTTTTCGCTGTAGATGTAGCTGAATAACATTCAGATAGACGTTTTACTGATGAAACTTGATGAAAATAAACCATGACTGTGACAATATATGCTTTTATCTCTGCCCTTCAAACCATCCCGCGTATTTTTATGAGAATAAAGTTTAAAACGCAATCCTAATGCAAATTTATTCTGCGTGTTGTATTACCATGTGGACTCTGATTGGACGGTGGAGAGGTACTCATGTTTATGTAATGATCTGTTTAAATGAAGATATCTCCAAATGCATTCTTACTAGTTCTTAATGAGGTTGAAGATATCTCCAAACGAACAGGGACTCAGAGTTATTCTGTTTTTGATATCATCTTTTAATTTCTGACTAGTAATTATTGCAATTGCATCTAGTATCTATTTAAATATTGCTAGTAAGTATTCATTAGATACTAGTATTTATTTTTTAGATACTGGTACTTATTCATTAGATACTAGTTCTTATTTAATAGATACTAGTAGTTATTCATTAGGTAGTTCTTATTCTTTAGATACTAGTACCTTTTTTAATCCATACTAGTAACTATTCTGATCTTACTAGTCAGATCTGCTTTTTTACTCGTCTTATGTTATGACTAGTCCAAATGGCTACAGTAGAGTTCAACAAAAAAATTACTAGTAAAATAAAAAATCATACTAGTAACATTTAGAATAAGTACTAGTATCTAATAAATGTGTACTAGTATCTATTAAATAAGTAATAGTATTTATTTAATAGGTACTAGTATCTAATGAATGAGAACTAGTTTTAATAAATAAGCACTATACCTAATGAATAAGTACTAGTATCTAAAAAATAAGTACTAGTATCTAAATGATAAGTACTAGTATCTAATAATAATTACTAGTATCTAATGAATAAGTACTAGTGTCTATTTAAAAGGTACTAGTATCTAATGAATGAGTACTAGTATCTAAAAAATACACACTAGTACCTAATGAATAACTACTAGTACATAAAAATTAAGTACTAGTCACTAGTGGAATACATACTAGTCAAAACTCAATAGTTGATATCTCAATGACGGATCCCCATAGAAGTCAATAGCAAACAAATGTAAATTTGTTACTAGTAACAATATAAAAGTTACTAGTCACTATTGAATTAAGTACTAGTATCTAATGAATAAGTACTAGTGCCTAATAAATAAATACTAGTATCTAATAAATAAGTACTAGTATCTAATAAATAAGTACTAGTATCTAATTAATAAATACTAGTACCTAATAAATAAGTACTAGTATTTAATGAATAAGTACTAGTACCTAATAAATAAGCACTAGTATCTAATGAATAAGTACTAGTATCTAATGATTAAGCACTAGTATCTAATGATTAAGCACTAGTATCTAATGATTAAGTACTAGTAACTTTACAAAAGACACTAGTGCCTAAAGAATAAGCACTAGTAGTTCATGAATAAGCACTAGTACCTAATGAATAAGTACTAGTACTTAATGGAAAAGATACTAGTATCTAAAAAATAAGTACTAGTATCTTGAAAAAAGATACTAGTACAGCTTAAAGAATAAATGTTAAAAAGACTTTCCATACATTTGTGGATGTGTGACGCGTCTATTGAAGATATCTATAAAGTAATTACAGATATCTTAAATGTACTTTTGACTAGTCATAAATATTTAGAGATATCTCTAATCCGATTTCTTACTAGTGCGATTATAATTGCAGATATCTCTAATTGTCATTGTGACTAGTCGAATTATAATTATGACTATCCGAATTACAAATGTGTCTATCCGAAATTATATTTATGGATAGTCAAAACAACGTTTTAAATGCTAAAACGGCTTGCGATATCCGAATGTTTGCTGGGCTATAGCTTGTACTGGTCTATGTTTTTCAGTTGCTCTCACAATCCGGACATTTTTTAACAAGACTTGTGATAAGCTAATTTGGAGTTTAAAACTGCAGGTCACTCGTTTTCCTCAATAATAAAATGTTAAAACCACTTACTTGCAGAAAGGGCTAATACCACTTCTTCTACTTTCACAAAACATAAGTCACAGACGTTGGTTGTCTCGAAATATAGCCGCGTTGTTTTCAGTTTGTATTCTGATATGGCGTCAGACAGACCAAGCCCAGTGTTTTCACTGCCAATTCACAAAAAATGTGTTTTATTAAGGAGGATTGCGATAACTGAAACCGAAACTACAGCCAGTGTTGTGCAAGTCTTCCAAACTCTAATACATTATAACTTGTTACTGTCATTTAAAAGTAATTCCTAACCTTACAATATTACTGTCTCAGAATTGTAATGCGATACATATTAATATTAGACACACCAGGACTATATATAAACTCTAATGTCATATGCAATTGTAAATTGTCAAAATGTGCATACGTCCATCTCGCAAGTGTACAGTCTTCTGCTATCATCAGCCGCTTTTCCACTATCCTCAAACCTATCGCAAGCCGTTTTAGCATTTAAAACTTGGTTTGACTATCCATAAATATAATTTCGTATAATAATCGGATTAAAGATATCTCTAAATACTTTATGACTAGTCAAAACTCCATTTAAGATATCTGTAATTACTTTATAGATATCTTCAATAGACGCGTCATACATCCACAAATGTAATTAGAGATATCTCTAATTCAGTTTCGACTAGTTTCAATTATAGTTTAAGATATCTGAAATGCAATAGCTCCTAGTCGAAATGCTGTTGTGTGACGTCAGAATAAATTTACTCAGCTCCTCCCCGCTTACTCTGCTAACTGCTAACAACATAATAAAAGTCTGCTTTTGTTGTCACGGAGAGACAAACTACCGGATGAAGTGCTTCGTGGATTATTAAATAAATCTGGATGCAGCCTTGTGTGGTAAAAGGTCTCCAGCGTGCATGTATGTATAGCGCTGAGTTTTAACTGAATCATGTTGCAAAACAGACCAAATGCAGTGTAATGTTCAATAAAGGCAGAAAATCACAAACTGCTCGTCTGAATTTATTTATTATATATTTAGACAGTGAAAAACAATGTTTGTTTGTTTATTTATTTATTCAAAAAAAAGATAGGCCTACCTTAAAAAAATTATCTTACCATTCATTCTGACTTTTTTTCCCTCAGAATTGCGATAGCTATATAGACAATGCGAGACTATATATATATATATATATATATATATATATATATATATATATATATATATATATATATATATATATATATATATATAGAACTGAGATAAAAAAATAGCTATTTCTTTATTAATTAATGAATTAATTAATTTCTTTATGTAGTGGCGGAAACGAGCTTCCATAAATTGCCCACAAGGTGGGAGTATGTATTGTATTTTAGCAAGAGATCCATGATGATGATATTCTGCTGTGTTCAGTGATGAGCGCCAATGTATTCTTTTATGCAGCATCTATTTGCACTAGGTGTAAATAGCATATTTTCTTAGCGATAGATGCTATTTACACAAAGTGAATATAGCAGTATTTTTTTAACGATGTGCCATTTACACTAAGTGCAAATAATTATAGATTATATTTACACTATGTTCAAATAGCAAGATTTTCTGCTATTTATACTACTTCAAATAATGGCAATTATCTGCACCTCAGTATTTTAGTACATTATAAAACAGTACACAATAATAACTTGGTGAGTGTAAATGATCATTTTAATTAAATGTTTTAAAATCTATAGATGCCACATTACTGGGACAATTAATAAAGCCCTCCCTACACCTACCCTCACCCTACCAATTATTTATTTTCAACCTTTTAATTATTTCCTTAATTTTTATTGAAAATAAATGCCTTTCCGATATGATATGAAATTTGAAAAAGGACAAAATATGTTTGGCAAAAGGCAAACGCGAACCCTGGTCCAATGCGTCGAAAAGCACACATTTTAACCGCTAATCCACTGAAGCTGATACTGAGTTTGCGTCGTTCATGAGTGTTGACTATTCCAATCACATGTTGGTGGGCGATAGTGTATAGCATCTTACAACAGGGCAGGCTTGCACTTAATGTAAATAGACACTGATTCAACATTATATCAAATGTTGCAACGGCTGACATGAGGTTTATACATGTGTTCGTTTGTAAATAAAGGCTAACAAAATTTAATCCACAGCACACACGTCTCAACATTACGATATAAAACAGGTTCAAAAGCCTATTTAAGTCCTCTCTGTATAGCCTACCGCTTTTACACATGCTCCAGCTACATTTTTATTTCCATACTTTTTAATTACTTATGTATAAAACAGTTTAAAATCACCCAAAGACGCAGGACTTTTATTATACAATTCTTAGACAAAACTGCGGATGACAACAGTTTCCAAGCCAGGATTGGTTAAATAAAACGTATAAGGTGGGGCTCAACAAAGGTGTATTTGCATGCACATTGTAGTTATCTATAAACATATTTTGACTAGTCAAATTGTTAATTCCAGATATCTACATTGCAATTACGCCTAGTCACAAAGCTAAATGCAGATATCTCTAAATATAGTTCTTCCCAGTCAAAAATCTGATTTGGATATCCATAATTAAATTGCAGATATCTTTAATTGGGTTTTGACTAGTCATAATTCCAATTCAAGATATCTTTAAATATGATTTGCCTAGTCAAAATTCCAATTCAAGATATCTACAACTGTAATTTGACTAGTCATAAATGAATTGCAGATATCTACAAATGTATTTTGGATATCTTTAAAAATTTTGAATTAAAGATATCTTAAATTGTATTTTGACTAGTCAAATCATATTTAAAGATATCTTGAATTGGGATTATGACTAGTCAAAACTCATTTGAAGATATCTCTAATTGAATTATCACTAGTCAAATTGTAATTTGAGATATCTTTGATTAGAGTTTTGACTAGGCAAATCATATTTAAAGATATCTTGAATTGGAATTATGACTAGTCAAAACTAATGTGAAGATATCTGCAAATATTTTTCAATGGAAGTCAATGGAAGATTATGACTAGTCGTAATAGCATTGTAGACAGGGGCGTAGCAAGCTTTTCAAAAGTGTGGGGGATGGATGCGGTTTGTTTATAAACAATAAAAATGATGAACACATTGACAGAGGGGTACAAAATGCAGGGCTTAAAGTTATCTGGCACTGTGCGGTATTTCTGGCTTGCAGCGTTTGGCTGGGAAAAAATAATCCTACATTAAAAAAAAAAAAAAATCAGAAAAGGGGAGAAAAAAACGCAAAATCAGAAAAGGGGAGAAAAAAAACGCAAAATCAGAAAAGGAGAGAAAAAACGCCCACACAAAGCTTTTTTCTGGTGGTATAAATCATGTAACAATTTACTGTTTTTAAACATTAAAATAATATACACTTTAATTTCATAGTTCTTCAACAGGTATGCAAACAATATCCCAATAATAGCAATTAGCATTAGTCTAAAAAACGAAATATAATACCAAAAACACTCGACATGTCAACAAAACGATTAACAGAACATCTTCCAAACACATATCAAGCTTATTTAAATACCTCTAAAGCATAAACACTCCTTCAAAGTACCTGGAAAAGGGAGATGTAAATAACCATAAGTTCCCGCCTCCTCAGCACGAGCTGATCGATAACACGCCAAGAGAGGCGGGACTTAAGGCAGAACAGCCAATCATCAGCCGATCACACTCAAAGCCGGTGTCAAGTTTGAGAGGGGGGAGGCAGCCGCGGCGAGCGCAGACACAGAGTGGCCAGAGAAACGGAGGAACGACTGTAGTTAAGGCGTTTGTGCAAAACTGCGGAAAAGCTGCAGAAAATGTGCGGGTGTCGAACCCTCTCACCGGGAAAAGTGTGGGTGTTAAAACCCCCACATCCCCCACGGGTGCGACGCCCCTGATTGTAGATATCTGGAATGTGTATTGTGACTAGTCAAAATTACATTGTAGATATCTTCAATGCATATTACGGCTAGTCATAATAACATTGTTGATATCTTAATTCCAATTACGACGAGTCATAATTGCAGTATAGATATCTGGAATTACAATTGTGACTATCCAAAATTACATTTATGGATAGTCAAAAACAAGTTTTAAATGCTAAAACGGCTTGCGATACGCCATACAGTTCACGTCTAGAAGACGTCAAAGACGTCTGTTCAACTTTCATTTTGGAACTATTTTTCAACCATGACGGGACGTCTCGGATGGACGTCTTTTCAACGGTCAAAAGACGTCCGAATGTTTGCTGGGCTATAGCTTGTACTGGTCTATGTTTTTCAGTTGCTCTCACAATCCGGACATTTTTTAACAAGACTTGTGATAAGCTAATTTGGAGTTTAAAACTGCAGGTCACTCGTTTTCCTCAATAATAAAATGTTAAAACCACGTACTTGCAGAAAGGGCTAATACCACTTCTTCTACTTTGACAAAACATAAGTCACAGACGTTGGTTGTCTCGAAATATAGCCGCGTTGTTTCAGTTTGTATTCTGATATGGCGTCAGACAGACCAAGCCCAGTGTTTTCACTGCCAATTCACAAAAAATGTTTTATTAAGGAGGATTGCGATAACTGAAACCGAAACTACAGCCAGTGTTGTGCAAGTCTTTCAAACTCTAATACATTATAACTTGTTACTGTCATTTAAAAGTAATTCCTAACCTTACAATATTACTTTCTCAGAATTGTAATGCGTTACATATTAATATTAGACACACCAGGGCTATATATAAACTATAATGTAATATGCAATTGTAAATTGTCAAAATGTGCATACGTCCATCTCGCAAGTGTACAGTCTTCTGCCATCATCAGACGCTTTTCCACTATCCTCAAACCGGGGCTAACAGCGAGCCGATCGGAGCTAATAGCCTCGGGCCTCGGGAGTCGGACCTCGAGCACAGAGGCCGATGTCATGCCGCGTCATGCAAGTACCTGGCCTTCACTGGTCTACGTCACACTATACAAACAAAATTCCACCAGCGACAGAGAGAAGAATAAAAATAAAATCGCTAAAAAATATATATATCAGAAGCTGTCGATTGTCTTTATTTCCAAACGTGGACACCACACGCAGCTGACCACGAAAAGAAATTATAACTTATTTGGTGGTTGTAACCATAGAATGTATAAAAACGTTTGTAACGCAAGCTTTACTGAACATGTAGGCTACTAAAATAACAACTAAAATGCAAATACAACTAGTCAATATTCAGTAGCCTAAATAATAAAAATAATAATTTAAAAACATTTCTACAAAATGCTGAAACTGTTTTTAAAGGTTATCACTGAAGTAGACCATAGTCTATTAAATAAAATGTAAGTGAACACATACTTTTTGTTATTAAAAAAGCCTGTTTTAATATAATTTCCTAAAATTAATTAATTAATTAATAATACTTTTTTATAAATCTATACAAATATTTATTGTGACTAAACTAATTTAATATACTGTTTCTTTAAAAAAAAGAAGTGTTTTAGAAAGTGAATAGTGCAGATATACAATTTTGTAATATGGTTATGTTAGCTAATTCATATTGCTGCTACGTTTTACAATACTTAATAAGAAAATCGTAAGTGCCCCTCGTTTCATTGGGGTTTTGTTGGGGTCTCTGCTGGACTTCAGACATGGAAACTCTTTCATGTAGATTGAGTTGAAACTGTTGTTAGGGCTTGTTCTTCCATTCTGTCTCCCTCAATATTTTCTCGGCCAGCAACAACTGTATACACAGTGAAGGAAAGCATTACTTTTCAGCTTGTATAAATACAAATAATGTTTTGCATTGCTATTTCAAAGTCAAAATATTATTTCAGAATTAAGATCTAATATGTCACTGAAATTTATCATCTTGTTCATAAGCTGTCATGGATATGTCTACAGTATATCTATATGACTTACTCTCACCTTTTGAGCTGGATTTTTCATTTAAATGCTTTTCTGTTTCCTTACAACAAAGGCAAATAAACATTGTGTTATTTAAAACTGGGCAAATATTTGTTTTATTTAATCATTTTTAATGTTATTTTTTTCTTCAATAATTTTCAGTATACCTGTATTCCTGTGTGAACAGAAAATAAATCATTAGTAATTTAACTAATAAGATAAGATCTATTTAAAAAAATAAAATAATGCTTACTAGATTTTTTTGATTGTTTCTTTTTCAGAACAAAAAAACCTGTGAAAACACTTAAACACATTAAAGAAACTACAACACTAGGACAAAGGATTGCTACAGAAGTATAGGGATTTAGACATTCTGTGTCAGAAGAATATGTTCCTGAATTTGTTTCCGTAAGTCCCATGTCCTCACATCTGTTGATGAAAACCAGTATAAGATGAAAAATGATGAACAACAGCACACATAAACAGCTTAAGCGTGCACTTACTTTGTGTGTGGTAAACAGGATGAGAACGAGCCATTTGAATATGTTTCACCTGTACAGTCAGCACATACAGTATCTGTAGAGCTAGTACCTGCAGAGACAGTAAACATTGTGTTTGTCAGTATGTGAAATGTGTTTCATGTTGCACTGTCCATTTAAGCAATAGATTTTTATCATTTACCTGCTTGTTTGATATATTGTCCAGGACTACATTCAGAATGTTGCAAAGCTGAAATGCAGCTACCTTTCATTTTGTTAATGCAGTAGAATCTCTTTAGTGGCCCACAGACAGTATCTGATGACCGAGTACATGCTTTATTCACTTTTAAACCTTGGCCTGGAAATTAATCAGTAAAAACAATCATGCATTCGGTTACATGTTTTTTTTTTTTTATCACCATCATTATTATTATTATTATATACACAGAAACAGAACAGTTACATTTTATGTAATTTAAGGGACATGTTTATTGAAGCAACTAATAATTTGCATTTACATACATGATTCCTCACCATCAAGCTTATGCTAAACAATCTATAACAAATTTGTATATTTTTAAATGAACAGTGGAAACACTCACTTGCATCACACACAGTACAGGGGAAGCATCTCATGAGGCCATTGGGTTCGTCACTAAAAGTGAATTCAGGGCATGGATGACAAGTTGTGCTGGTATCATCTGTGCAGTGCCATTGAACATGGTTCCCTACATATGTAGTGCATGTCTTTTTAAGATAGGCCTACTTGGAACATTTGTATTATTTTAAGGAGAGGTATTTCAAAGTACTTTTAATAGTTAATTAATTATTAATTAATTATTTCCTATACATACGGCTTATACTTTGTTTTGGCATCCTTACCAGGAGCACACATGGGGCAGCACTGATTGTCTATCTCATATTCAGCACGTGCACATCCACAAGCACTAAGTTCATAATTAAAAGGAACAATCACAAGTAGAACAGTGATGCTTAAAATGATCATGATAACAAATCTCAGTTGAGTTTACTTCACATTAATGGCACAGTCTGATGGGTGCCTTACATTTCTAGGAATAAACGAGAGAGAGAGAGAGGTGTTAAAAATGTTACAAATAATGATCATGTCTACTAAACTCTGATAATTTATGGAATATTATATTAAAAGGCTATCCAATTTATTTTGAAAAGGACATCAGATGCCCATTTTCCACAAGATATATAGATATGAAAATGAAGTGACATACAGCCAAGTATGGTGATCCATACTCAGACTTTATGCTCTGCATTTAACCCATCCAAAGTGCACACACACGCAGCAGTGAACACACACCCAGAGCAGTGGGCAGCCATTTATGCTGCGGCGCCCAGGGAGCAGTTGGGGGTTCAGTGCCTTGCTAAAGGGCACCTCAGTCATGGTATTCCCGGCCCGAGACTCGAACCAACAACCTTAGGGTTAGGAGTGAAACGCTCTAACCACTAGGCCTCATTAACACATTAATAAATTGTTGCATGTTCATCTTGTTTTTGTGTTGGGTTTGTATACAGTGTGCAAGCTTTATGCGCATGCTTCAAATCTTCTAACAAGCGTTGGTCCATCCTTACCAGAAACCTCTTCAACCGCCATGCGTGGGGCGGGACTTGGCTTCTTTTTAGGGAGGGGAGGGGCGCATATGGATGTCATTTATTTATTTATTTTTAATAACGATTTAATCAGATAATAGATAAGGTAGCTGATCAAAAACAAGGTGAGATTTATAAGGCTTTCATAAAACAAAGCTACTAATACAAATGATGTGTTGTTATATTCCTATACAGCTGGCTGGCTCTGTTAACTGTTGGATCTTCAAATTGATGGTGAGGAAATAGAAGAATGTATGTGTGTGTGTAATGATCAAATATGATCAAAGACTATAGAAAAGGACTTTGATATGATGCAGGGCAACTATTTCATAAATGCCTAAAATTCTAGAAATTGGGGCATGTTTGCTGTTTGTCCCAAATGTGATTTTACACAACCGTTCAGTAAATAAGAAATTAATATGATGTTATATTTTAAAATATAACACAATTCCAGATAAAATTATATTATTGTTTTTTTTATATATATTATACACTATATCATTGTGTAATTATATTATTGTGTTATATACAATATAACACAATATTTTCTGTTTTTGCTTTGTTTAAAAAAATATTACATATAAAGTAAAACCACAGCAGAATTGTTGTGCATCTCCGAGAAGACAAAGATGTGTGTTTTTATTTTTTATTTTTAATGAATCCACATTTTGAACTAATCTGGTGAACCAATAATTCAAAACCCCATTAATAAACCCCAAGTGTACTGAATTCCTGAGTGAATCACCACGAATCAAATGAATGACTCATAAGGACATTTACCGCCACCTGCTGGCTGTTTTAGTTTCTTATTTAGATTATTATTTCATAAAAAGGGGGTGGTGGGGTGGGGGGGACTAACTATTTAAAGGTATTATTCACACAAAAAAATGTAATTATGTCATTATTTACTCAAACCTGAATGACATACTTTCTTCTGTGGAACATGAAAGAAGGTATTTTGAAGCTTTGGTTACCAACGACTTCCGTGAATGAACAAACAGTTTCTCAAATGATCTTCCTTTATGTTGAATAGTTTATGTTAGGCTGTTGTAGCCTAAACGTGTAATACATTTTATGTTGAATCAAATAAATTATTTCTTTCTTTTGGGGTTATTTTCATAGCCAAATTTAGTTTGTGATTAATTAGATCAATTAATCAACACATAATATAATTCATTAGATGGAAAAAAGATAAACTGACAGCAATTATATATATAGGGTGAATACTGATAAAGTGGGACAATGGGTAAAGTGGGACAGTTAAGCTTAATAATTTATATATTTACATGGATATGTTTCTTTTACTAAGAATCAACACTGAGCTCATCAGTAGCAAGTATGTGATAAAAAAAATAAAAAAATCCTGTGGCTATGACATCACTTCCGGGGTGTGGCACATCATATTTAACAACCTTGCAGTCAACTGTGATGGTAAGTAAAATGACATAGCATTTTGGGGTAAATAATGTTAAGGTTATAAAAATAAAACAACACATGGATAATTTGTAATTGTTACATATTTTTTTATAGGATGTAATGGTGAATCAGAATTTTTAAAAATCACAATCATATTAATCTTCTTGGGTTTTTTTTATGCGATTTTGACACTGTCCCAGTTTCCCAATAGCATATTGTTAAGTTACTGGCAAACTGGGACAGCCATTCAAGTCATTCTAATGGAAGAATTGAGTTACCTTTTTATATGTCCCTCATACATTTAGTTAGTTAGCTAGATATTTCAGCAAAGACTGACTTAAACTATGCCAGCTCTCACGCATTCACCGTGAGACACACGCAATTAACACTTTTCAAAAAACAAACAAAGCCTAACAAAAAACAAAATAAAAAAAAAAAACAAGAAAGATGGAGGGTACAAGTTCGGATGGCCAGGACATTTGCAATATTTGTAAAGCCAAATTTGGTGATGCAAATGATCCAAAGAACACTGGATCATGTGCATTGTTTGTGAGGACTGGTTCCATGAGACGTGTGGCGAGGAGAATGGCCTCATTGAAGACGGGGAGGCGTTCACTTGCACTGGCTGTATTGATGTGTAGATTAACCTACCATACAGAAATTAAATTAAGCCTGTGTGCAATAAGTTTATTCTATTTATATACACAACCGGTCAAAAGTTTAGGATCACAACATTTTTTTTTTTTTTTTGGAATGTAATAATGATGTAAAATAAAGATTTTCTAGTTTAATATACATTAAAATTAAATGTATTCCTGTGATGCAAACTTTAATTTTCAGCATCATTATGCCAGCCTTCAGAGTCACATTCAGAAATCATTCTAACAAGCTGATTTATTGCTGGAAACTGTTGTGCTGGTTATTATTTTTTTCTGGATATATAATTTATTTAGGAAATATAGGAATATAGGAAATATATTTTATATAAAAAAAAAAAATTCAGGATTCTTTAATGAATAAAAGGTAAAAAAAGAATAGCCTTTATTTCAAATATTTTCTAACAATAATCAGTAAAGTTTTATTCTTTTTTTTAATAAAAATAAAAACATTTATTCAGTATGGATGAGTATAAGTGATAGCAAATATTTATATTGTTAGAAAAGTAGATTTTGAATAAATTATGCTCTTTCTTAATTCATCAAAGAATCCTGAAAAGTATCCCAATTTCCACAAAAAAAAAAAAAAAAACTGGGGGCCCCTTTTTAGGCGGCAAGGAAGTCGACCGGAAGTTGAAGTCGGCCGCATGCCGCCATCTTGTAGCAGAACTTCACTTGCGTTAACATTCCCATTGACTCCCATTCATTTTGGCGTCACTTTGACAGTGAATAACTTTACATTTTACAACTTTACATTCCATTTGTCCATTATTTATTTCTAAAGATACACGACAATGTATAAAGGACTCCATTACCTTCTATATTACATTATGGCCCCGTAGAAACAGTTTTTGTAAAAAATAGGCTAACGATTGCGTCATAACCACTTGACTCTCTGTCGCATTACCGTACAGACAGGAGGAGAAGCTCGCAGGCAATTAACTTAATATGGCGTAGTGGCGTTACATTTTAAAATACTATACAAAATAATTAATCAGAATACTTACTCCTTCTCACTCGCGCCAAAGAACTCCCCGCTCAAGCTCGCCGTCTCTGCAAGATTAACGGTGGCAGTTTGCACGCACAGATACTAGAAGATTTACATCTGTCAGGCAGGTTGCTGATGTCATCAAGCTTAGTTTGAGTCTGCGCGTAAGAAACGGAAGTGCTAAAAAACGGGGTCGCTGTGTCCATTTCTTTTACTGTCTATGTGTCTTCTGGCAGACCAAAGTTTTTTTTTTTTTTTTTTTTTTTTTTTTTTTTTTTTTTTTTATTAACAAATATGTACAGAACAAAACTGTTTGCCAGGGGTACAAACATTAAAATAAATAAGGTTACAAAGAGTATACAGAATAAACATTAGTTGCATAGAAATTTTTCTAGAATAGAATTTGTTTTTAAAGCCTTTGATTGTTTAAGATCATTGATGGTGGTGCTGTAATGAGACAGCTCTTGTAGAAATAGGTGAAATAATGGCTTGCTGTCAGTCCATTTTCTTTTATGAATGTGAAATTTTCCTAAAAATAAAACAAGTTGTACAAAAAAAATCAAGTCCTTTTCCAAATTAATGACCTCAAAGTAAAGAAGAACGTCCTTCTCCTGCAAAAATAATGACTGTCCTGTTTTCCTTTCAATAAAATTTTGTACATCCATCCAGAACATTTTAGTAAACACACAATGATAAAACAGATGCTCAATAGTTTCTTCATTTGAGCCACAGAAAGTACATGAATACTCAATATCAATCTTAAATCTTTCTAACGTCTTTTTTGCCGGATATATTCTATGTATAATTCTGAAAGATACTTCTTTTATTTTATTGTTTAGACAGAATTTATTACTCATCAACCACATTTCTTTCCAATTAATATCCTTATAAAGAGATGTCCAAAATTTTTTAGCAGGAGGAACCATAACATTAACCAAAAGGTTTCTAATGTAATTACTCGAACATTTGTTTCTTGTAACATCTACACTTCCCAGAAAAATTTTGTTAACAGGAGCTGTCACAAAAAGCTCTGTTCTGGATCCAATCAAAAGCTGCAAAACATTCCTTGGAATAGCAGCAAAAACAATGTCATATTCTTTTGGTGTAACTGCAATATCAAATTTAGAAATAAATTCTTCAAACAATAACAATTGACCATCCGAATTCATAAGTTGTGAAACCAAAACAATACCATTATTAATCCAGTTTTTGTTGTACAAAGATCTGTTTTTATACTGAATACTCCTGTTATTCCAAATGTAATAATTTGTAGGTGAGAAATTATGTTTGTACACCAGTTTCCATGACAGCAGAGCTTGCTTGTGGAAATTAGCTAATTTTACAGGCAATTTATCAGGGTTATAGTCACACTTCAACACGAAGTTGAGTCCTCCAATTGAATTAAAAATGAATTTAGGGAAAGCATTCCAAATATTATCTTCTTCTTGAATTAACTTAGTAAGCCATTTAATTTTAAAAGTATTATTTACTGTTTCAAAACAAAGAACCTCCAGACCTCCATTTTGTCTTGTGTTACATAATACCTCTTTTTTAAGATAATGACACTTATTTCTCCAGATGAAATTGAAAAGAGTTTTATCTAGTTTTTTAAAAACTGTAGTAGGCATTCCCAAAGCCAGAGACACATAAACAGCACGTGATATTCCTTCAGCTTTGGACAGTAAAACTCTGCCATTTAAAGAAAGATCCCTCATTAACCACATGTTAAATTTTTTTGTTATTTGCTCAACTATTGGGTCAAAGTTTAAGTTGTTACGGGATTTTTCATTTTTATCAATAACAATGCCCAAATATGTGAAGGTACTCTTTACAGGGATATTATTTATCGACGACATATTGCATTCCCTTAAAGGTAATAACACCGACTTACTTAAGTTCATTTTAAGTCCCGATACTTTTGAAAACGTCTCTATACACTTAACCACTTTTGGAACTTCATACTTATTAGCCAGAAAAATTGCTGTATCATCTGCGAGTTGTGATAATTTAAATTCTCTATCTACTGCCGTGATGCCCTTGAATGAACTTTTTTTAATGTGTAGAGACATTATTTCAGTGACAAGAAGAAATAAAAAGGGACTCAGAGGGCACCCTTGTCTTATACCCCGATGGATGTCAAATCTTGGGGTTGTGCCATGGGCCAGTCCAACAGAGCTATTACAATCTTTATAAAGTGTATTGACTGCTCTCAGAAATCTGTCTCCAAAACCAAAAACCTGTATAGCCTTAAACATAAACTGATGACTAATCGTGTCAAAAGCTTTATAAAAATCGACAAATAAAACAAAACTATCATCTGAAATATAATCATTGTAGTCAATCATGTCCAAAATTAAACGGATGTTATTACAAATATTTCTCCCAGGCATAAAACCAGATTGTTCCTCCCCAATAAGATCATCTAATCCTAATTTTAATCTTTTGGCAAAGATCATTGCAAATATCTTTGCATCATTATTTAATAAACTAATTGGCCTCCAATTTTCGATACTTAATTTATCTTTCTTAGGTTTAGGAATTAATTTAATAAGGCCTTGACGAAGGGTGGGTGGTAATTCTCCTTTGTCTATGGCTTCTTCAAACACTGCAACTAAAAATGGGGCTACACTTTCACCAAATATTTTGAAAAATTCATTTATCAAGCCATCACTACCAGGAGACTTATTGTCTTTAAGGGAGCCAATACAACTTTGAACCTCTGCTAAACTGATCCTCTGGTCACAAATTGATTTAAATCCCTCATCAATACCTCTAATGTCTTTTTCAATACCTTTTAAAAATAAGTTAGTGTTATCTACACTTTCAGTGTTAGAAGTAGCATATAACTTTTGATAAAAGTCAACAACATGTCGCGATATAAGATTTTGGTCTTCACACATCTGGTCATTAATTTTAAGTTTAGAGAGGGAGGATAATTCATAATTCCGTTTTTCCAGATTAAAAAAATATTTTGTACACTTTTCCCCTAACTCCAGCCATTTCTTCCTTGATCTGATAAAGGCCCCTCTGGCTTTATCTTCATAGATTTTGTCTAATTCAAGTTGCAATGCTGCCAATTCACCAAGTTCCCTTTCAGAAAGATCTTTTAATTCAGATAATTTCACAATTTTGGCAATTATTTGTGTTTCATTTTCTCTTTTGGTTTTGGCAATTCTCTTTCCAGATATTATAGCTAAATTCCTAATTTCAAATTTCATTAATTCCCAACATTTACCAAAATTATTTATTGTATTAGCTTGTCTCCAGTATTTATCAATAATGTTCTGCGTTTCTTTCTTAAATTGTTTATTTTGTAGTAGTGTTTTATTTAATTTCCAATAATCTCTACTGGAGTTAATTATAAATGCAGCCATGTTGACCTTGATAATAACAGCACGGTGGTCAGTAAAAACTGCAGGCTCTATTATAACTGAATCCACTCTATTTTCAATGTCTGAAGAAATCAACCAGAAGTCTAAACGAGATTGTTGAGATCTATCCTTGTTTGACCAGGTATATGCCTTTTGATTTGGGTTTCTGTGTCTCCATATATCAATGAGGTCCATTCTATTACAAATATTGTTTAATTCACATGCACAATTGTTCTTTGGGGGCCATCTATCCACAGTATTATCCAAAACAGTATTAAAATCCCCACCCCAGATAACCTTGGCATTAGGGAATGATAATAGCAGCTGATTTATTTTGTCTTCTAACATAGAAAATAGAGTTTTATTAGATTGTTTATTGTTGGATGCATATATATTAGTAATGACAAACTGAAAGTGATCAATATCCACAAGAAGAATTATCCACCTGCCATTTTTGTCTGAGAGATACTTGATAATGTTACCTTTAAATTTTCCCTGTAAAATAGCTACTCCTGCCGATCTGTTACTACCAAATGAAAACCAAACATTCTTCCCCCACTGACTTCTCCAAAATGAAACGTCATCTTCTGAAGCATGCGTTTCCTGTATAAAATAAAAGTCAGCACCTTTGTTTTGACAGTACAAAAATAAACATTTCCTCTTTAACAAGTTTTTGATACCCCTGGCATTTACAGTAAGAATAGAGATTGACATTAAGAACAAAAATAACTCCCAAAAAATAACTCTGAACAAACTTTTAGTTCCTAAGCTTGAGTACTAACTGAAACTACAAAAATCACTGCACTTGTAAATATCATGCCATAACAGAATATTGTGTACTTCGTAAAACTGATACATTTAGAATATAAACTCGTTATTATATCACTACACCATCTTTCCACACTACACTTTACCTGTCACATCATTTAATTTCTTTACCATTCACATACGCCCTATCTCCAACAAAGTAGGCTTTGTCACCCTTCTTCCTAGCTGCTTCCACCATTGGCCATAGACGACTGCGGGTGGCTCGATCAGCCGCGGTCAGATCCTCTTTGAAGTGAAGTCGGTTGTTCTTTAGGTAGTTGTTTGCCTTGGAGCCTTTCCACAGCACATCCCTAGCCGTTCTTGATATGAACTTGATGATCACTGGGCGCGGGGGCTGGTTTTGTCCTCCTTCCTTAGGTCTCCCGATTCTGTGAGCTACATCCACCGCTGCAACAACCATCTCAGCCTCCTCGGCAGGTAGCACTGCTCGACAGATATCTCGAACTTGCGATCTGACTTGGGCGTCCCCTTTTTCAGAAACACCATGCAGACGGAGGTTATGTCGTCGACTGTAGCGATCAGACTCATTCACCTTCTGTTCCATCTCGTTTACTTTCTTTTGGAGCAGATCACACTTGTTTTTAAGAGCGACATGTTGATTTTTTAAATCGACGACTTCTTGGTGGCAGAAATCCAGAGACTTTTTCAAGCCATCAATTTGGACGGTGTTGTAATGAACGGCTTGATCGGTTTTATCCGCCCTTTCATTTATCTTTTCTATGACGGCTGAGATTATTGTGTTTTGTAGCTCATACAGTGACGGTTGATCTTTTGAGTCAGAACTACTGTTTTTGCTTTTTTTAGCTTTGTGCTTCTGTGGTGTGTTCGGAGATGAAATACATTCTTCCCCGGAATTACTCACGCAGGCATAAGAATGCATCTCTTGAATGTTACGTTTTTCTGCGATTGAAGCACACTTCGTAGTTTCCAAGGAAATTTCCATTTGACACAGTTTTATCGGTTTCCATCATTAGCTTGTACGTTAGCTAATGCTATTCCCGTAGCTCCGTAATACTGCAGTTGCAGATTTAAACAGAGATAAGATATTTTGTGACAGTTCTTTTAACCTTCCAGAAGTATTCTATAGCATTGGATGGCAATGAAAGAGGTTCCAAAGAAAAGTTGTGCAGTAATTCCTATAAAAATCGGCTGACTCGTTAACGTACGTGTGGACCGGTCGCCATCTTCCCGTCGCCCCCCAGACCAAAGTTACATGTTGGAAGGGGGCTTCGGCTGTTTCCTGGGCGGTAGACTCCAGTTGTGGATGGAGTCCAGAAGGGCCAGAAGCAGGGTTGATGGGACATAACTTTTCCCTTCCTCACCTCCAAGCGGAGCAGTTTCTGTGAGAGTGGCGGCTTGGATTTGGTCTGCAAAAAGCCCTTTGCCCAGTGGCTTTCCTTGGACAGTGGTGATCTGTTAGGTAGTGTCATTTTTGCAGCGGGGAATTTAGAATCCAGCAAGGCTGTGGGAGAAGATGAAATTTCCAGATGCTCCAGAGTCCACAAGGATTTTGACAGCAAAGGATTGGTTTTGATACATTAGGAGTGCATCTGTATGAGGCATGCAAGATACATCTGGAGTGATTTGGATAGTACTCACCGGTGGGCATGGTGGACGAACGGGGCAGGAGAGGAGCTGGTGCTTATTGAATCCACAACAGAGACAGAGGCCATGGATGAGTTGACGGTCCGTTCCGTGGAGGGTAGGTGGTAATTATCCGTGATTATGGCCTCTGGTGCTGGAGGTGAGAGGCTGGGTGAGGCAGCTGCAGCAGGTATGGATTCCATATGACAAGCTGGTGGTGTGGTGGTGACGGTCAGTGGGAGCTGTGATTCAGATGAGGATGTGCTGAGGATCCATGTGAGTTTTGCTGAATATACTGTTTATTTTTTGGGCTGGTCTTCTGTCACAACTGGCCAAGGAAGCAATCAGGCAGATTCAAACAAGTGAGTTAATTAAGGCAACTGAGGAGAAGCTTCCAACTTTGGAGAATCAATACTAAAGTGATCAATGGAAGCAGAGAAAATAGTCTTATCTGAGCTGCAACTTCTAGTCCTTCAATAGATAGAATAGGCTTCCAGGTCCAGGATCGACAGGCTGACCTAACCTAACAAAACAAACATTATGTTGTTAAAAATATGATTATCCTCCATTAACCTTGATTGAGATTCTGTTATAATATAACCCAGACCAATATAGGATGCTAACTATTAATTGATAAGATTATTTTCTGGCTTCAGTATAGAGAGATAACTTCCAGTTCCTAGGAGCTGTCTTATCTCCCTGAATTATTTATGCATATAAAATGTATACATATAGAATTCTAGAGGAATGTCCATCAATACTGGCTGATTTACCCTTTTTCAATTCACTTAGAGTTTGTTTAATGTCATCTACTGACAATTTGGAATCACAAATTAGACTAACCTCACTATTAGTAACTGGAAAAGAAATCAGCATCTTCAAAAAGCTGGTCAGCAGAAGGAAGCATGAAGTGCTCCAAGATTTCTTGGTTAATGGGTGCAGTGACTTTGGTTTTCAAAAAACACAATGGACCAACATCAGCAGATGGCATTAAACCCCAAATCATCACAGATTGTGGAAACTTAAAGGGTTAGTTCACCAGAAAATTCCTCAAATAAAAACCAGTAGTCTTATAAACGCTGGGCCTCTTATAGTGGCCGGGGGCGTGGTCAATATGGACAAATAAAGGCCGGGGGAAGATTTGTGCAGCAGAGCCAGATAATGAACGTACACGCCCACTGCCGGAGTATTTCTCCTCGTTCTTGAGTCAAGAACTGGTTGCATTGGTTTTCAGATCACCAGTACACTGAACCGAGAAGCGTTTCTGTCGGACGCGTCCGATTTGAGAGGAACTGATGATACTGCGCATGTGTGATTCAGCATGAAGCAGACTGACACAAAGTGCGTCTGAACCAATTCTTTTGGTGATTGATTCTGAACTGATTCTGTGCTAGTGTTATGATCTCTATCCTCTGGAACGCTAACGCTTTTAATTTAAAACGGGTTATTTAAAACAATTACTTATCAAACAGATGGAATGGGAAATAAAGGCCTGCCTTTAATAAAAGCCTGCTTCAAATAAAAGCCTCTTACCTTCTGCAGTTCAGGTAAAAAAAAAGCCCCACAATTCTGATTGTAAAGTACCTTACCATTAATATAAAAGCGTATAACATCATTTTTAGAAGTTGAAGAAGCAGCACAAGTGGCACAACGTGATAAGGAGGGTGGATGATTAGTGATGGATACCTAATGCACCTTCGCGTGAAGTGGGAAACCCAATGTTTCAGTGCAAATGTAATTTTAACAACCATTTAAATTGTAATTAACGTACATTATTTCCCTTGAATAGCAGTGAACTTGCTTGCAGTATGATGTGCAGATTTTAGATGCTTCTTTTTAAGTTGTAAGAATTCCATGGAAGAAAATTATTAAGATCTAAGCTGAGTTTTGTTAATTTGCATTAAAATCTATTAAAATAAAATAAAATAAAATGATCTGGAAAATTAAAGCTTTGGGAAAGTAAAGTTAAAATCATCAAATAACTACTAAAACAGTTTAAACTTAGGGTCAAAGGTGCACAGCAAAGAAGAAGGTGGTCTAAAGACCATTTTGAAATCTGTCTCTCATTCACTCATTAGACACTGGGTAACAGTGTTTGTTAAACAAATTTTTTGATACAATTTTCAAACCACATATACAAGGTATAGAAAATCTGGCAGATTCTGAAATGACCACAACAAGGCATTTTATATGGTCTATTATAAAAAATGTATTTTCACAAAATTGACAAATTACATACAAATGAAAAAATAAATCCAAGCAAATCTTGGAAATTCCCTTATTGCTGATTTGCTTGATGATAGTGCAGGGTATTTATTTTCTTTACAATAACTAAAACTGAGCCTATAACAAACACCAACGCACACACTCCACACACAGACAGAATCAGTACATGAGAAGGTTCTCCATTACTACACTCAGCATCAGTCGTCTCTGTTCCTGCCTTGACTGTAGTTTTACCAAGAGATTCACACCTGTTAGAGAGAGGGGTAAAGCTCAAGTTCAACTTTAACTTGCCTTATGTTTATAACTTTACTCTTGAAACCTTTGGAAAATCAGTGTTTAAATATCAAATGATAAATATGAAAAATAGAGATGAAATGATGATTACTTTGTATGTAATTTGCAGAGTATTCCATCTGAATATGAACCAGCAGGACATTCCTCACACACTGTATCACTGAATTCTGTTCCTACAGAAACAAACAGAAATAGTTAACACACAATTAATTGAACATTTCTAATTAAATGGTGTGATACTTATAACCTTTGACCTAAGATCAGTTATGTTCTAGCTCAAAATTTCCCTACAAAAACAACACTACAATTTGTAACAGTGTTCACATCTCATAAATTAACTAGTGACATTATTGTTTAGTAGAATCTGGCACACAATAATTTGCCAAATCTGCCTAATTTGCCAGATGGTTGTGCTATCAGTCACAAACAAACACTGTGGTAAAAACCTAACCATTGTTTGTGTGTCAGAGTTGCGTATGCAGTATAAAGCTGGAAAACTTTGGAACAATATGCAGAATTCCACATTTATATATTATAAATGCAAGCAATGTTATTGTTCTCGTCATCTCAGCCTATCAGTTTGTGTGGATAAAAATAGGTCATTTAGACAGATTGCAATAGACTGACCCGTTTGGTTGATGTATTGTCCAGGTGAGCAGTTTGAATGTTTAATCGCCTTTTGACAGTTTGAGAAAAAGTCTATACAGTAATATCCTGGCAGAGGTTCACAAACTGTATTTGATTTTAATGTACATGCCTTCTTTACTCTCAGCCCATTACCTTTGACATGAAAGGAAACAAATGAGTCAACTGTAGTCAATTTGATAATGAGAATTCAATAAAAATAAATTCAAAAACCACCATGACTCATTTGAAACAAACAGCTTTACTCACTTGGATCACATAATGAACAAGGCAGACATTCTATCAGTCCATTAGGGGCATCAGTGTAGGTGTTCACATGACATGAATCACATGTTGTGCTTGTGTACTCATCACAATGTTTATGAACTCGCTTTCCTAGAAAATAAGTCTGGAGTAAATAATCAGAAAAATAAAAGTAATTAGACTTGAGTAGGGTTGGGTCAAAATACACATGTCCTATCAACAATCAGTATATTGATTCTGTATTGATTCTTGATTGATATTTTAATTTATGCCTATTTTCAGTGAAACCTATATAAATAGATATGACACTGTATATACATAACTTGGCCTGCCCCAGATACCAAATGCAAATGAATGAAAAGTCCCCTAAAAAGTATAGTTTATGCTAATGAGATTGCACCTGTTGCTTTGCATAGCCAACAGAAAAACTGCCAAAATGGAACCAGGGGAAAAAAAATATTATATGACCCCTTTAAGTATCTGACTTCTCCTGCATTGTGGTGATAAGTGAAGGACAATCAGACTTACCTTGATCACACATTGGGCAACACTGTCCATTAATTTCATATTCTGCATTATTGCAAATTGCCACACAAAGCACGATGTTCATAATGAGAAGTAGCAGCATTGCTAATAGATTATTTTGCCTGAGCTGAAGAAGCTGAAATTGTTAGAAAGAAGAGACTTGTGTTAGATGGCTTTCAGAGAAAAATTACACAGACAAATTGTTTAATTATTAAACATGTCTTCAATGTGGTCATTTGTGCTTTTGTCTCAATTACCCACTTGCCTTCTCTTTTAAATCCATTATACTAAAATGTATGGGTATTATAACTAAACACCAAACATGTCTGTCTTAAGTTTTATTCATATTTCTGTTTTCTTGTCTTTTTTTATTTTTGAAATTGTTTCGTTTCACATGATTCCCACATATCTTCATATAAAAGAGGTCAGTGTGTGTTCTTTTGATGTACCTCAACTGTAAGTCACTTTGGAAAAAATACACCTGCTAAATAAATACATGAAAATGTAAATGAAAGAGCAATTTTGATAAATGTGGCTGGTTGATTATATGTAAAATAATATACAATGGGAAAACAGAAAAAGAATTGGAAAAAGCCGTATTCTGTCGATTCGGTCAGTGGGATCAAATATGTCACTTTTTTTGCCATGTCACTGTTCCTGTAATTTTGTCTTGCCCAGCCAGTCAGTGGTGGGCAGAACTAGTCTTCAGCAACAGTATGGGCTACTTGCAGAGATACACTTATTTATTTAATATTATTTATTAAATTATTAATATTGTTATTATTAATATACATTTTTTTGATAATTGCAATTCTATTAAATCTGATTCTGAGGCAGTTTACTATGACTGGCTGAAGTATGGTCATAAACTCTGCCCTCTTCTTGTAAATAAATGCGACTTGGGAAATGGGAAAAAAATTGTTAGTACCATTTACTGCACTTCGTTATTTGAAGTAAAAGGGAAGTGAAATTGACGTACAGCCAAGTATAGTGGTTTGATGCCTTGTTCAAGGGCACCTCAGTCGTGGTATTGAAGGTGGAGAGAGCACTGTACATGCACTCCCCCCACCTACAATTCCTGCCGGCCCGAGACTCGAACTCACAACCCTTAGACTGAGGTGCACTTAAGCAAGGCACCGAACCCCCCACTGCTCCCCGGGCGCCGCAGCATAAATGGCTTCCCACTGCTCTGGGTGTGTGTTCACTGCTGTGTGTGTGTGCACTCTGGATGGGTTAAAAGCAGAGCACGAATTCTGTATGTCACTTCACTTAAATTCACTCAGTCCTGTCCTCTGTGAAGAAGATACATGAAAAAACACTTGGAATTAAAAAAAAGGACCCTCAGACTGTGTGAAACAAGATTTTCTTGTCTGATGAACCTCAATTCTAAGCATTACATTTGAAGGAAGCCAGGCACTGCTCATCACCTGCAGAGTACCATCCCAAAACTAAAGTGTGCTGGTAGCAGCCTCATGCTGTGGGGATGTTTTTCAGCGACAGACACTGAGGGACACATTAGAGTATAAGAAAAGCTTAATGCACCAAAATATTGAGATAGCCTTAGCATTTAGAACCTCAGACATGGCAGAAGGTTGACCTTCCTACAGGACAAAGAATGCACACAGCAATAGTGGCTTATTTAACTTTGTGAATGTCCATGAGTGGCCCAGCCACAGCCTGAGCTTGAACCCAATCAAATATTTCTGGGCAAACCTTAAAATGCGTGTCTGCCCCCATCCAACCTGACAAAGTTTGAGAAGAGGTGAGGTGAAGAATGGCAGATAATTCCCAAAGGCTAATGTGCAAAGCTTGTTGCATGATACACAAAAATACTTGAGGCTATAAGGGTGCTTCAGCTAAGTACTATAGTTAAATGAAGTTAAATAAACATGCAATGTACTACTTTCATTTTTATAAGCAATTATGGTGTATGGAGTATGGACTGAATAAAGTATTTTAAAGCATAAGGCTGCTCCATAATCCATCATCCATCCATATGTCTGTCTATATAGATGTGTGTGTGTGTCCCTAAAGCGGCTAATGAACTGGAAGTTTCACACATTACCAGAAAACGGCTTACATCTGAATTGAAAAATAATGTGGATAGCTCACCCGAAAATGAATAAAATCACAGCCAAGAAATATTCAGCCATCTCCCAATGATCCTGAGGGATCCTTCAATACTGTGGATTGTAACCGTTTACATTCTGTGCACAGAACATTTCTATCCCTGTCCTTTTAAATAGAATGTTGACAAATAGCTTAGTGACTAAAGAACATAGTTTGAATCTAATGTAATTTTAAAGCTGTTTTTAAAGTGAAATCTTTAAACTTTCTTTGTGTGCTTCCAAACTACATCCATTCTCACTTTGTTATTATGGAGCAGTCATAAAATTGTATTACAAATAAGGACAATTTCAGCAGTGATAAATACTGAGCAAAAACATGATAAAAATTAAACAGAGGCAAAAAATAAATAAATAAGTAAATTGTTACTTACTTATTATTACACTTTTCCTTTGGAAAATACCATGTATTTGATTTCTTAGTGGACCATCAAGTTTGCAAAAACAAATTAAAAAAATAAATGGGAAAAAAATGTATACAGAAGTTGTGTGATGAAAAACAGACCTGGCAGATTCAGTGGCAATTTTAATTATCTTTATCCCCTTCTGGGGAAACTAAAAAAAGTTTCATGTATAAAAATATATTTGCTTATCCAGTTCTATGCAAAGCATACTGAGAACGAAAGTCCACTGCCAGGTTGTATGTTATTAAGAGAACTTAAGTGTTTAAAAAAAAGAAAAGTATTATTATTTTGATGTAATTATTAACAGTATTTGATTCAGGATACTGCTGTTCATGCCAAGCTGGAGAGAGAGGTGTTGTAATAATGTAAAATATGAGAAAAATACGTTTTTTTTTTTTTTTTTAAGAGCATAATAGAGCAAAAACATGTCACTTCCCTTTTTTTCTAGAACATATTGACATTTTGCTGTGATGGCCTTTTGGTAAATGTGATTGTTGTGATGTAATTAACAAATGTCAGAATGTATCAGTATTTAGTTCCTCTTGCAGTTTATTGACAACAGCGCTTGAGCTGCATATTTGAGTCAAACTTGATGATCATGTTCTGCAGCATGATTGGAGAATGCATTTGTGCTTTAGTTGAATCAATGAAATCTGACTCTCTGTACAGAGCTGTGAATGTCTCACCTTGAGAATATCAAAAGCCATCGTTTCGAGAGGAATAAGTTTTTACTCTTCAATTCAATTTTAATTCAAGTTTATTTGTATAGCGCTTTTTACGAAAAAAATCATTACAAAGCAACTTTACAGAAAATTATGTTTCTACGATATTTAGTACTAGATTATAAGTGGTGACTGTCAGTTTGTTCGCATATGACAGGATTTTTCTGAAAAATGTATACAAGACATAGTCAGTCAGCCTTTTTTCTGCATCAGAAACAGGTAATATGTTTCGTAGCTTGGCAATGTTTCTAAGATGGAAGAATGTAGTTTTTGTAACATGGGAAATAAGGAACAGTAACAGTACATCCATCTAGTTGCAAATTGTAATTTACAAGATTCTGTGTACTGTTTTTTTGGTCCAATAATTAATATCTCTGTCTTACCCAAATTTAATAGGAAAAAATTATAGGTCATCCAGTCTTTTAAATTTTTAACACACACACACAGCATAACAGTGCAAACTAATAATACTACCAAGGGGCAACATGTATATTGAAAATAGAAAGGGACTTAGGACGGATTCTTGTGGCACTCCATATTTTACTGGTGATAAATGAGATGACTCCCCATTTAAATAAACAAAATGGTAGCGATCGGACAGGTAGGATCTAATCGATCTTAGAGCCTGCCCTTGAATACCTGTATAGTTTTGTAATCAATCTAGGAGTATGTCATGATCTATAGTGTCGAACGCAGCAGCACTAAGATCAAGTAAAACTAGCAATGAGATGCAGCCTTGATCTGACGCAAGAAGCAGGTCATTTGTAAAGTGCAGTTTCTGTGCTATGGTGGGGCCTGAAACCTGACTGAAATTCTTCATACAGATAATTTTTTTTGCAGGAAGGAGCTCAATTGAGCAGACACGACTTTTCTAAAATTGTAGACCTAAATGGAAGATTTGAAATAGGCCTATAATTTGCCAGTTCACTAGGATCCGGTTTTGGTTTCTTAATAAGAGGCTTGATAACCGCCAGCTTGAATGGTTTTGGGACGTGACCTACAGATAACGACGAGTTAATGATATTGAAAAGCAGTTCTTTGGATTCAGGTAACAACTCTTTCAGTAATTTAGTTGGTACAGGATCTAATAAACATGTTGTTGGTTTAGATACAGTGCTACATTTATTTAGCTCTTTCTGTCCTACAGTTGTAAAGGCACTGCAGTTTATCTTTGGGTGCGATGGATGAAACTGAAGTGTTAGACGCTGTAAAATATACATGCACTATTGTATTTTAATGTTATCTATTTTATCAGCAAAGAAATCATAAAGTCTTTACTATTAAACATTTATGGAATATTTGAATCCAGAGGCATCTGGTTTATTAATTTAGCCACTGTGCTAAATAAAAACCTTGGATTGTTTTGGTTATTTCCATTAGTTTGTTTTAACATTGTTTTAACAATATTGTGGATAGTAAGCATTGACATTCTGTGCACAGAATATTTTGTGACTAAATAACATAGTTTGAATCTAATGTAATGTAACAGCTGTTTTTAATGTGAAATCTGTAAAGCACTTTATGTGCTTTCAAACTACATCCAACCTCACTTTTAAAAAGCGGTAATAAAATTGTATAAAGAATTAGGACAATTTCAGCAGTGATAAATACCGAGAAAATAAAAACACAATAAACACAATAAAATGAACTAAAGTCCACTGCCCAGTTGTATAAATTATCAAGAGAACTGATAGCCAGGCTTCGACTTCTACTCAGTTTATGTTCGCTTCTGTACGGTCTACAAAGCAAATCGAAGTAGCAGACTTTGGTATTACCAGGCTAGAGAACTGAGGTTTTGTTTAAACATTTTTGTTGTTGTTACTTTTATTATTTTGATGTAATGATTAACAGTATATCAAAAGAATGCATCAAAATAATCTTTGTGAATTAAAAAAAAAAAGTTTAAATCAATAAATTAGAATTACACTTCTGATTGTCTTTGACTTAATCAGGGTAAACACATTAAAATGAGGTTCAGTTTGTTAACATAAGTTATGCATTTATTATTATGAACTACCAATGGACAATACTTCCACATCTCATTTTGTAAACGTATCGGGAGTCACAGAGGTAGAAATTGGCAGTGAAAGAACAAAAAATATATATTTAAAATAAAACGGGACAATTTCAGCACAATGAACATGAGAAAAAATTAAACAGAGGTAAAAGATTCAGATATACTGACAAACATTAGTTCAACTTACTTAATAAAATGCACAGTCCAGCTCAACATACTTGTCATGTTAGCAAAACCTAGTTTATAAATAGGCCCGTTGTCAGCGATTATAAAAAGTTCCTGCTTCCTGTGGTAAACAACTGCAGCTGCATTCATGTGTTTGCAGAGCATACATTTTTCTGTGTTCTTTCTTCTACATAGAGCTGCATCTGTTTAAAGGCAAAAAGAAAGCATTCTGTATAATAATGCATCAAGACAACATGTAACTTTCTTTTTTCACGAACACGTTTTCATGTCGTTGTGATGTATGTGTATTTATGTATACAAAGTCTCTCTATTATAAAAACAGTTATTAGTTTCCTTCTCTCCACAACAAATCCAAAAAAGTTTAGGCTTAAAAATGTAAATCCAAAAACAAATGAATTTAAGGTGAAACTGATGCCTACCTTTTTCATTCGAAACTAATCCAAATGTTTCCACATTTGCAATGTATCTGGATGCTAAAATGCCTATTATTTATTATGTAATAAGCTTTGTACTTCACTCTCATCTACATTATCCTTTGCATCGGCTAACAGCATAGTGAGACACCGGTAACACTGAATGCAACAGATTGTACAACGGAGCAGTGCAACTTTTTATAAAATAATGATAAAGTTATTAACTGGTAAATGGCCATTTCAAATTTTTCATTCTGCCCGCAACTATAAAATTATATTTTGGTTCCGTTACAAATCAAAATTTTGTTTGATTTCAGTTCTTGTTTTCGTTCCTTGGACCGTTTCAGAGCCCTGGTATTAGTTCCTCATTCACTTTACTTACAAACTTGTTCATTCAGCTGACACACTGCTGTGTCACATGTCTGATGATCATGTTCTGCAGCATTATTTGAGAATGATCCTAAAGCATTTGTGCTTTATTTGAAGCAATGAAATCTGACTCTCTCTTTACTTTCTCACCTTGAGAATATTAGAAGTCATCGTTTTAAGAGGAATGAGTTTCGCCTCTTCCATGTGAACTTCCTGCTCATCTGCTACAATCCACGGAAAATCCTGTAAAACATACACAAAACATAAGACAAGAATGTGAATTTTACATTTTCTTTTGTCCTAAAATTACAAACCCATATTTGGTTATTTTGTTCTGCAAAAAAGGAAATTTGGAAGAATTTTCATAACCAAGCAGATTTGGTGACCACTGGGAAGTGTGAAAACCGTAGAAGGAACTATATAAGAGTTCACATCAGGTTTGCATGTAGAGTGTCTTTTTGTGGGACATCTGAGAATAACGTCGTTGTTTTTAGGTTTTCCAGCAGTTCACTTAGATATCCAGTCAACAGAGTGAACTAGAGACAAGAAAAGACAAGAGTAAAACAAATTATGGTTAAAACATACAGCTGCTTTAACACACCTTGATGACCTGAACTTTCTCCATGTTTCTTGTGGCAGCTTCCCTGGTGTGTACCAGCAATGTGAATGTGCATCCTACAGAGTGGAAGACAATACACAATTTAAATATAAATCTATTAAAACTTTATGTTTAATAAGTGTGAACTCAATTACTGGAACCGATCATTTTGTGGCAATGGCTGAGCTCCTACCTGGAGGATTATGGTCTAGAACAGCATCACATACGCTGATTTTTAAGATCATCGCTCTCAGCAGCTGTTCCACATGAGACAGCAGAGTCTCTGAGCTGACACAGCAAAACCCAACACACACTTATCAGAAAAATCCATGACTCCCACCTGGATTTTAAAACACTAAATCCACTGTCACTCACCTGATGGACAGCAGCGGAGGCTGTGAGATCTCAAACACAAATCTCTCCACTGGATGATGCTCTTTATCCATGATCACCAATACAACCTTCTCAGCCTCATTCTGCACAAAGAGCACAAAACAAGTCTTGTTTTCCCATTGTTCAGATGGAAACCATTCTAATCATATAGCCTGTTTTTCTGTAAGTACATTAATCAAATATGAAATAAAAACCTCACCTTCTCTATCAGTGGCTTGACACAATGGAGCGTGTCTTGAATGTACTGATTTAACTCAGGATGACATGACATCTGTCAAATTAAACATAAGTGGTCAAATACCTTCAGCAACAGTTTCTGTCTATTTCTCTCCTATCGCATTATGAATTAGCAAAGCAGTGCTTGTTCGTACTGTCATCAATCTTAAAATCATTACCTGCACAGGTACGTTGTATTTCTTCCTTTTCTCAAAAATACCAGATGGATAGATCTCTCGGACATATAGGATGAGGTGAATGGCCACTTCCAAAAACTCACACAGAATGTCAGCAACAACTGATAAAGACCAATATAAAAAGAATATTCACAATGACGTTATTTGAAAGGTTTACAGTGAATTACATTAACACACGAACTACAAAAATTACCTTGGCCAAAATTAAGGTCCTGCCTCGTCAGAGTGGCCATACTGAAGCAGCCAAATTATATGCAACAACCTTTAATGAAAAGAGGAGCGTCTCGTTTATAAAATATCATCGATCATGCATTATAGTTGCTCCAGAATTACGTTTGTGTTTAGAAAAAAATAAGTAAAAAAGAAAACTATTAACGTTACTGTAATACACTCAGTCCGATTACTGGGAAAGTGTCTGTCATGCACAAATAAACAGTAAATAAACAAACATTTCATAAAACATTTCTCGAAGGATGTTTACCCTAGAATGATGTTTACATAGATGTTTACACTTTTCTTCTGTAACCGGCAAGAGAACCGCAGCGTTTTATAGCTTTATACCTGCTGCCACCTAGCGGAGCGGAAGAGGAACGCGACAACGAACCTGTGTTATAAAATAATATAATAAAACGGAACAGATGACTGCATCTTGTATGTATCTATTTATATGCAGTAAATAATTATGTCGGTAGTAAGACCAAAGATCTCATATAAACTGTATGACAACATGTAAAATAACTTATTTTGGTGCAAAATAAATGACACCTCTCTGAACAAACAATCGGCAGGTGAGAAAGACTATTATCTGAACAATCTAACCATTATCTGACATGTCTCCACTTCTTCAGGGATTTCATAAAATATTATTTATTTATTTATGTAAAGCAATTCATGAAATAATTATTAATTCACATGTAGTCCTGCATAATAAAAGCCTATTTAATTCAGGGGACCTGACCAGCAGTTTATTTTCATTTAACCAGGACAGCATGTAGCCTAATTCAGGGATTTCGTTTATGACAGGCTGTGAGCAAAGGTTTACCTAAATGACCTTATGGACCTGCTGCTCTTTAGATATTACATACATAAGACTAATTGTATTTACTTACCAGTTAATGTCCTGAGAACCTGTGAGTATTCAAATTATGCTTTGATTCACAATGGATTTGCCCATAAAGTAGGAAAATAATCAAAACAGTCATTCATTCAGTAACTTACTAGATTGTAACTGTATAACTGCAGTACATACTTGAGTACTTAAGTATGCAGTAAATACTTACACAAAATAGCTGTATATACTATGTACACTGGACTCTGTACACTGTTTTATCTTATTTATTAACACTTTATTGCGGATTACTGAATTGCTGAATTATTTACAACTTTATAACTTTTCAAAACACAGCAACATCCATAAGTGGAAAGTAAATACAACCTTAAGCTATCCAAAATACATTTTCTTGAAGTGAAAAGTAGCAGGATAAGCCTTTGTTCAAAGAGTTTGCTAGTAGTTTCTCCTTTTTATCGGTCTTTACTTTGTAGCTGATTGAGGAGCAGAGAGCTGGAAGGAAATGGAGTCCAATGAGGCCAGTGTTCAATACAACTGCTGGAATGAAGACAACATGAACATGCAAGTGCTGCATTCACAGTCCAGACTGATTGGGTGAGAATATATTTCATATAACTGATGAACTAGTTTCAGAATTGTGATTAGAGTCAATCAAATAACTCATGTCAGTCACATCTGTGCCCATATAGTCTCTATAACAGACTGTGCATCGAACGTCTTGGCATTGTAATGAAAGTGGCGGTGTCTTTGGCTGTGATGATAGTTATATACATTATTGGATACATCACAGGATACTACGTTCACCGATGCTGAAGAGGACAATATATTGACGGAAATTACTATTTATGGAACTGGCTGTTATTTGAAACATGAATTATGTCCATTAAAGAAGTAAAATTTATAAAAAATGTGTTTTTAAATAAATACTTTTATTTTAACAGAGTATCTTAACCAGTGTTAACAAATCAAATACTTAAATTCAAAAACAGATTTTATTTTTTTTATTTTTTTGAATGTCAGTGACCATTTCATATCCAAAAGTGCATGTAAAGCAGTCACCATACACTGCCATTAATTTGCTATTACACCAAGAATAAAATAAAGTTAACAGTTAACACTTTAAAGAGAGGTTTCATTTTTGGTTAATGCCTTATCATGACTAACAAGGAACAACACTGTTACAGCAGCTTTTAGCAGTCTTTGTACATTTGGTTCAAACATTTGGAGTCAGTAAGATTACATTTTTTTTTAGAGACAATATTTTTATTTAGCAAGTATGGATTAAATTAGTCAAAGGTGACAGAAAACACATTTAAACATTGATAATAATATAAAATTTTGTATAGTAAAGGCTGCAGCTTTTACTTCACATGACTAAATACAAAACTGTTTTTTGTAGTAATATTCCACAATAGAGTTTTTACTGTATTTTTGATCAAATGAATGTAGCCTTGCTGACCACAAGAGACCTTTAAAACTTTACAAATCTCTTACCAAACTTAAAATTTGGAATGGTGTATACAAAGTAATTTCATCATTTTAAGTTGAATATTATTACCATTTTAAGAATTAAAACAAAACCTAATGGATGAACAATTGTTAGCAAATTGAAAATTATTTTACACTGTTTACACTTAACATTGCGTTTGACATCACTCCTAGTCATAGATGATTTTAATAGTATCCACATCCTGCTCTTCTAGCATTTGCTCAATAATTTCATCTTTGAATGGAGAAAACAAGCTTGCATTTACTTTGACAATCCATGCCGTGATCCTTTGGTTAGTATAATACTCGTCCTCCTGATTTTCCATCATTTCATTCACTTCGTTCTCATTTTCCATCTCAATAGCCGAATCAGAGAATGGCAGCGTAAGTCTGTCCTTAGATACACTCGATGAATCCTTCATCCTTTCTGTCATCACTTCTCTGTCTCTGGCACTGATGTTACTGGGCTCTACATCCTGTGGCAGCCCTGCTGATACACCAGGGATCTTGTCTTGTCTCAGGTCTTGGTTTTGAACCTGCGGACTATCATTAAAAACAGCGAGTCCATTGCAGATCAGCGGACATCCCTGCCTTTGTCTATTGAACAATGCCTTGTCCATCCTTAAGCTGGTGGACAAGATATTGGCTTTCTTCTCCTGACATCCTACTCCCCAGCTTGACACACAGGTTTTTGCACTAGACATGGAGATAGTGGTTATTCTTGGGCTGTGTATTGGAGGCAGCGAGCTACTCTTCGTCAAAGTCCTGCCATCGTTCCCCTTCGCCATTAAAACCTTACGAGGTTTGATAGTTTGATCTTTTCCATTTCCAGCCAGTTTCCACCCTGATGATAAATGGTAGGATCCCTTTGTTCCAATCAACTCCAGACAGATCGGCAGAGACGGACTGGGGGTCTTAAATGTCTCAAACGTATGGAAATTCTCCTGGATGTTAAGAGTTTTGCTAGATCCACTCTTCCATTTGGTCCCATGGTCCCAAATGTCATTCCTCTGGGTCATTTTCAGAACTTGTTAATAGGAGCAAAATGGACAACTGTCAGTGTCATGTATCATGATGGACTGTCCTGAGGGACAGTATCCTTCTTGCATCTCTTATAGACAGCTCAGACTTATTCTCCTCCTCTTTACATTTCCTGAGTTGGCCAGTCACCTGATCTGTAACCAAACCCGCAGCATTCATGTGCTCCACAGGCACAAACAAACATAGGATGCAAACAATGCTACTGTCACTTCACTAAACATGTCTGAAGATGTGCATTTTAATATAGTTACTGCAAACCTAACCTAACTATAAACTGAATTATGAGACTGATAAGTAGTTTAGATATTGATGCAGATGTCTCTCATCCAGAGGTTCAAAGGTTCTTATACAGAGTCATCCTGAGGTTAAAAACCTTGCTCAAGGAAGTAAACTTGATACTGAAAGATTTGACAGTGTACTTTTATATCTTACCCAACTGAAAGATTCAGCAAAACAGGGAAAGTGTACAATTTTTATATTTATTTTATTGACAAGGACAAAGTAACTTCAACAACATTAATTATATTAGAAGTGTAAATCTGTACACTGAGGTGGAAACAAACTTTTATACAAAAGACAGGAGTGTAAATGAGAACCATTGAATCCAACTTTTAAATTAATAGCAGTTTTAATTTGATGAGAGAGAAAACTATATGGAGAGTGGGGTAAATTAATTCCAAAATTAGAAAGAAAACCAACAGCTGAATTTTGTTATCGGACGGCAGTTAGATTGCTGACGTCGGACATCAGGTCAGTTTTTGATGGGTAAACCACTTTAAGGTTTCCATCTATGTCCACGACCTTCACTTGTAGTACGGTCAGCTCCGAGGAGGTTAGGTCCTCTGCAGGACGATCTGAAATCACATCCATCTCTTCATCTGAACCCACATCCTCCTTTGCATCAAAGGCTAATTTATTAAGCTCTGCCATTTTCTGAAATAGAAGCAAGAATAGTCAGTGAAAATGCATGAATATACGCTAATAAACATGGATGCTGTTTTCCACTGTAAATATGCATAGCTTAGTAATGCTACTAACCACCATGTTTGTTTGTGTAATTGACTTTGAATGAGGATAGCAGTGTAAACAGATGCCTTTTTTAATTGACTTGGTACTTAGTAATAGCATAACTGCTAATGAATGCGGATAAACTGAACGCAATGACCCAGCTTAACGACTGATTTAATGGCACTGATTATTCTGACTGTCTTTTATAGTGAAATATTTAGTAGTTATTTGAGCTGTCGTAAACGAAGATTGTGCGAAAGTGGAACAGGTCATTCACAGGTATCACGGAGAAAATCTCACAGCTGCAATCTAAACCAAATCCTCGGTTTTATCTTCCTTGTCACATTTCAGGGTTTTCCATCACGTCAGGTAGTTTTTACACAATTGCAAAATAGGATTTTTAAGTTTTTGCTATAAATTAGGAATGTTAATTAAACCAAACAAAAATGGACTGATAAAATCAGCAGCAGCCAAGGGGCTCTTGAATTGCACTTGTATTATGTGATGGTGCAATGCCTCCGAGACACTGTACACCGTGTGTGTGTGTGTGTGTGTGTGCAGAAAGATGAGCTCATTTCTTCCACTAGAGTATCAGCATTCAAAAGCTGTGCTGTCAAATAGCATAACAATGCTAATCCAATCTAGCACTCTTACAGACCCAAATCAGTGCCATATAAAATATGATATATTGAAACAAAAAGCAACCAAAATCAAACAAACAAAAACAAAAATAGACAATCCTACCAATCTCTTGACTACAGACACTGCAGTATTGATACTGGATCGAGGAATGATTTAGTTTTAATTCTATTGTCATACAATTTGGTTGATATCTAAATAAACACAAAATGCAAAATTAAATACATCTTATAACAGAATATAAAACAAAACACTAGTAGTATCTTACTATTATCAGTGCGTCCATGACATCTTTACAGATCTGCAGACTGCTGGAGCTCGTCACCTCTAAAAACAGCTCTTGTGTGGACCTCTTTATCTGCAGAGACAGAAGTTTGCTAAAAATGCTGTTTGACAAAAATAATACTATTATAATAAAAAATTCAATAATTTTTTTAACAATTGTCATGTGAAAAATATTAAAATAAATAAACATTTGCATTAATAATATTGTATTTTATTTTGATGACATACTTTCAATGCCATTCTGGATAAAGAAATAATAAATATCATAAAAAAAAAGAAGCCATAAAATCAGTCGAGTTGATCATGCCATTCACCTTCATCATTTAAACCCTGAAATAATGTTTTCATACTGTACTTCACTTAATTTCCTTAGATTACCTTTGTCCTCTCGCTGTTCGTGATTGGTGGGAATGAGACCACATGATCCTCTGAGTCAATCAAGCAGGGGTAAAGATCTTTCCCATCAAGGAGTTGAAGGGATCTGGGATGAAGAATTAAAAGTTGGGAATACGTCCATGAAACGCTGAATAATGAATTAATTCACTGTGTCACAGTTCAGTATTTGTACTTAGTGTTCTGTGCAGTCTTGGATGAAGTGCGATTACATGGATGAAATTACACCAATTACCCACAACAACAGGATAGGTGTGTGACAAACAAGGGATATTTTTCGGATCACTTAGAAAGGGCGTAGATAGTAAACAATGCCATTGAAGAGCATGACCTAGCCCTTTTACATTGAGAATGATGTTAGATTTTGCACAAAACCACTCATTTTCTTAACAGATTGTGCCCTCCACAGTTTCAAACTATACTGTAGACAAACGAAGTGAAGTGAAGTGACATACAGCCAAGTATGGTGACCCATACTCAGAATTCATGCTGTGCATTTAACCAATCCAAAGTGCACACACACAGCAGTGAACACACACCCGGAGAAGTGGTCATAATAATATTAATAATATTAAATTTTTACCACTATTAATATTATATAATCAGGTATTCAATATGCACTTTCTTACTTATGGAGTCCTGAAACGTTTTGTCTCTTTTTCTGTTTTCTCTGTTCATCTGCTTCCTCCTGAAGCATCTTCAGAAGTTCAGTTGCCTTCATCTCCTTACGACCCAGAGGAGCTATCTACACACATTGACAATACTATCATATATATATATATAACTCTGCAGTAGGTATGTTTTTTGGTGTTGCAGCAATACTTAAATGAAAATTATTATCATTTTAAATTTTTCCTTGGAAGTGCTTGATTGTGAATATAATCAGCTACAAGGGTTTATGTCACTATATTCACAATATAGCATAAAATGTTTCTTAGATTATTACTTAAGTCTGTTCTTTTGCAGTTTGGGATCAGTAAGTTTTTTTTAAAGATGTTTATTATGCTCATCAGGGCTGTATCTATTTGATTAAAATATTTTTTGAAAAAATATTTTGTGAAAAATGATGGCAATTTAAAATAAGTTTTCTATTTCAATATACTTTAAAATGTTATTTCTTCCTTCCTGTAAGGCAAAGCTGCATTTTCGGCATCATTAGGCTACTCCATTCTTCAGTGTCAAATGATCTGTCAGAAATCATTCTAATATGTTGATTTATTATCAATGTTGGAAACAACTGTGCTGCAAAATATTGTTGGGGACCTATGATACTTTTTTCAGGATCATTTGATAAATAAGAAGTTAAAAAGAAATTATGTTACAAACAATATACGCTACTACTCAAAAGTTTGGGGTCAGTATTTGATTATTATAATTATTTTTTAATTAATTATTTTATTAGCAAGGATGTGTTAAATGGATAAAAAGTTATAGTAAAGACTTATATTATTACTATTGTTAGAAAAGATCTCTATTTGGAATAAATGCTGTGTTTCTTTATTTATTTTTTTACTTTTTTTCCATCAAAGAATCAAAGAGAAAAGTGTCACAGGTTCCAAACAAATATTAAGCAGCACGAGTTTCCACACTGATAATAAATCAGCATATTAGAATGATTTCTGTGACACTGAAGACTGGAGTAACGGCTGATAAAATTCAGTGCTGCATCACAGAAATAAATGATATTTTAAAGTATATTTAAATAGGAAATTAATATTAGAAATTGCAATAATATTCCACAATTTCAAAAAAATAAAAATAAATGCAGCCTTGATGAGCATAAGAGACTCCATTAAAAATTTCACTTATCCCAAACCTTTGAACAGCAGTGTAAATGAAACCATCAATTATGAGAATGAAGCAATGTAACACATCCTTCTGTGCAACAGCCTGTGGCCTCTTAGATAGGTGCCGAATTCACTGTCAACACAAAAGAAACAACAGCCAGAAAAAAGACTGTTCATTTATTATTAAAAACTGAGGATTATGGGACTTCTCTGTGTCATTAGTCAGCTGGTGGCTTTGAAACCAGATTCCCGCAATTCACAAAAACTGTGCGGTTTTTAAATATTCATCATTCCTGCATTGTTTGCCGGTTATGCAACTAGTGGAGATGCTTTGATTGATGAGTTATGTAACAAACCCCTGGGACAGTTTAGACTGTGTCAAGATTATTTAATTGTGGATTTTTTACAAAAAGAATACTAATTATCCATACGAAAATACCTTCAGTGTATCTGGTGGCCTGGCGTCATACAACAGAGGAGCCTTCAGCAAGCCAAGGTCATGAGTTGCAATGGTTGCTGTTGTTCTTTTGGCACAAATCTCATCGTGAAGTTTGGTCTGCAGACAGAATACATGATATTTGTATAAGCTTATATAAAATCTATCTTAAAAAGACAGATAGACAGTACACAAGAGTTCTGATGGATGAGATATTTATTTAAACTTATGTCACCTGAGCAACTAAGAATCGCTTGAGTGCATTTCCTTGTCTGAGGTTCATGCCTTTTACAATGCAGCACACAATGTATGGCCGAACATCCTTGACGCCTGCAGAGACTTTGACTGTCACAGCGGAGGGTGCTTTGGATACATGCAGAACTCTGACAACCATCCTTTTAAGCTCATCCACTTCCTCTGCCTCTTTTCTGCCTTTCTGCTTTGCACCGCTTTTCTTCTTTGAGATGTTCCTGACTCCATCAAGCTTCTCGCTCACCTCTCCATCCTGCTGCTTGCCTTTCCCTTTCTCCCTCCCACCTGCCCTCAGGTAGTCTAGGACTGATTTAGTCTGGCAGCCATTCACCATCTTCTCAAGCCTCTTGTCCTTCAACTTGTTCCCTTTAAAATATGAGGATCATACTCTGTAGATGAGACAGATGTCTGATGTTCTCGTGGATCTCATGTAAAATGGGACATTGACTGATCTCCAGGTAGTTTAGGAGCGAGAGGGAATAAAGTCGCGCGTGAAATCCGCCGCTGCTCTGGATCTTTTTGTGAACCGCTGAACCCTGAAGAACCAGCTCACGCCTGTTCTCATTTTCTGCCTTTTCTATTTCTGGCCAAATATTCAATGAGCTGACTTCAGCCATGTTGTCCAAACATAACCCACCCGAAACGAGGTCGTGGATTCCTGGACGCAACCAGGAAGAGTTTAATTAATAAGATACCGGTTTTTCATCCAATTCCTATGACAATTTATTTAACTTAATTAGGCGTTGGATTTGGAATTTAGGATTGTCATATTTCATATTTTAATACTAATATTTTACAAATCGTCTTAGGGTAACTCTCCCATTTTTAACCAGAACCATTATTAATGACTACAAGAACCAGCATCCTTTCCTTTTCGATAGAGACTGGACTTTTGATTCACTAAAGTGACTCGAATCTTTTGAATCAGTTCATCTAAAAGATTCTTTAATCGATTCTTTCTTTTGCTTGCGTCGTGGGCCAGTAGGTGGCGAAATAGACATTAAAATAATTATTCAATGTGTATATTATATACATAATAATTTAAATACATAATTTAGAAAAATAAAATAATATGATTAATATAATTAAAATAAATATAAAATTCAGCATGTGATGGAAGTTTATAAAATGTTTTACCTAATTTCTCGTCCCACTGTGCATCTACAAAGAATTTTGGCCGTACACACTTATATGAAGATAGAATACAATAAACTATTAAGAAATGTGTGAATTAAATAGAAAAAAGAATGTAGAATATAGAACAAGGATAGAAGATTCATTCAAAAACACCGGATTCTTTCAAGAACGAACGAAACACTCGCGCATGCGCACACGATTCAGTTGTAAGCAACTGCTGTATCTGGGTAAACAACTTATTTGTCGAAATTGTATCTGCCAATTAGTGAATAATAGTACTACTCTAAGAATGAGTGAGCGTTATATGATTAACGTGTGGTTTGTGATTAAAATCCTTAATGCTGTTTTTGAAGAGTAATTGATGTTACTGTTTAGTTGATTGCACGCTAACGCTAAATACTTCTTTTTAATACGCGGCAAAACTCTGAATACATGTACAATATTTAAATGCAGACTTAGCTGAAATTACAGTGTTACAACAAGTAGCTACCTATGTGGTAGTAATGTGGATTTAAATAGTTTCACCTAGCATTGCTGCTGTTTAATTAATTGTTAATTTGAACAAGCATTTTTTATGATATTCTAGAGATATTTATGTACTCTTAAGCATATTTCATAAACGACATTACTCTTATGTGAAGGAATGTTGCCAATTTACAGGTTCTTTCTGTATAATTTATGTTACAGTGCTGGTGCTTTGTGATATTAAACTTTGTGTATTGTTCATACAGTATGCCATACCCATCAGAACTCAGGTAAGGATGCCTCATAAGATAGGCTTCACTGTGATCAGCTGGTCTGGGAATGAAGGAAACGACATTGCCAAATATCTGATGGTCCACGCGCCCACTGTCAGTGGCTGGAGATCCACCAGGTAAATTAATTGTATAATATTTATGCTAACTGTTCATTGTTGCTTTTACCAAAGATTACATTCTGAAATACTTTTTTTAGGAATATTTTTTCTAATGATTGTGTGTAGGTTCTGTCCATTCCTCTTAGAAAATTATATTGCAGTTGGTTGAGAGATGTCGCATCCGGAAACTCCAGCTACTGGCCCATCAGTACCTGATCCCATCCAAGATCGACTTCCACATTGGAGATAGACTGCTGTTCAAAGTGCTGTGAAATGTTTTTGCTGAACTAACTGTGTTGAGTGTAATGTGTTGTCTAGGCATGTGTCCCTCTCTGACAACGTGAAGACTGGAGAGAGAGCTGAAGTCTGTTCATGTTGATGCTGTTGGGTCTTACTTAAAGCTCACTTTTCACAGAAACCATGTTAATCAATACAGCATCTACAATCAGGTACAAACAGATTCATGTGGGAAATTAGGGATGATTTGTTTATTGTAGTGTCACATCAATGTTATAACACATTCTTTCCTAAATTCTAGGTTGCATTGGTGGCCATAAATATTTTGGGTGACTCTGTGGATGGACATGAAATGGGGATGGAAGTAAGTAACTTTTCAGTTTATGGAATTGTTCTCTTCACATCCTCTAGATGGCAATGGATTTCTGTTGAGCATGTTTCTGTATCAGATTTAGAATGGCGCTAACAAACAAGTTTAAAATACTAATTTCATCTGTTTTCTTAACTGTGGTTTGTTCAGTCATTGTATTCACCAGAGACTATAACAGATGTTGGAATAATTCCTCAGTCTTTGGCTGAGCAGTTGGAGCAGTGTTGTTCATCATTCAGAACTGAATCGGAAATACTTTTGAAATTGTAGTTCTGCTCCCAAACTTGAATTATTGCTGATAGCAGGATGTTGATTTTAATTTAAATTTAATCACATTTTATATAAATTTAGCTAAATGAATCTGTTATCTTAAAATATAATTTACTTGAAGTACCCCTTGGTGTTTTAATAGTGTTAATATTCTGAAAATATATTTCATTTATGTTTTGGTTTTGTAAGGTAAAATTAAGATTTGGAGTTTATCATTTAAATAGTATAAGGTAAAAATATGTCTTGTAAGTTAAAACGAACCAGCCCTTTCTTGGCACAAAACACGCAGTGTTGTTTTGGACTAAGGAAATTCCTGTGAATTGAAAGACAGTTTTAAAATTCAGTTTTGCCTAGCATCGATTTGGAAGCTTCTCATACTATCCACTGGATGGAGCAGAACTCATCTAAATGCCTGTATGCATGCATCAGTTTTTTTTTGACTTTAAGTTTAAATAATAATTCCAAATTTCAGTAGTCTTACAGCAATATTTTTGTGTTGTGGTTCTTGAGCAGGTCAGTGTTTTATGTGGATCTGTGTAATGTGAGTCTGAGCTCCATAAGCACAGCTGAGCTTCAGATCAGATCACTCATCAATATATCCTATTCGCTTTATCCCACTACCCCCTGCTTTCTTTCTCATGCTCTCTTTCTCCTCTTACCTTGTCTCACCTTGTCTCCCCCCCTTTTTTCCTCCACGACTTCCTCTCTCTCTCTCGTCCTCTCCCACCTTGCTAACAATCTCTGCATTGTTAATCTCTAATCCCTCTCTCTCTGTCCAGGCTGCAGGCTCTTTGTGTTATCTAGGACTCTAGTGATAATACGATTTGGTTCACAGGCAGAAATCAAGATTTTTAACCTTGAAATTAATAGCCGAAAGACATTTGATTCAAAGGATGTTGTTTTTAGGCTATTAAATTCAGAAACATTTATAAGTATACTATGTACACTACTGTTCAACAATTTGAGGTCAGTTAGCTTTTTTATGTTTTTCAAAGATGTTTCTTACGCTTACCAAGGCTGCATTTATTTTTTGGAAAAACACTGGAGCAATTGTGAATGTTATTACAGTTTACGAATTACTCTTTTGTATTTTAATACGTTTAAAGTCATTTATTTGATGGCAGAACAGAATTTTCAGCATAATTACTCCAGTCTTCACTGTCAAATGGTCCTTCAGAGATCATTCTTATATACTTGATTTGGTGCTTAAACATTTCCTATTATTATCAATGTCAAAAACTCACTTATTTGCCACTTTTAATAAATTGAATGCATCCTTTCTGAATAAAAGCATTCGTTACTTTTAAAACTGACCCCTGTTCAAACACTTTTTTTTTCTTTGCAATAACATTAAGCCAATTTGTTGTTTTTGTCCCAGCTAAGCAGAGATCAGCTGATTGATCAATATCTAAACAACAGCCAGCACAGCTCAGCTTTAGATGGCACATACACCTGGTAAAAACGGAAGTTACATTGCATTACATTAAATTTGTGCATGCAGGCTTCTGTCTTTCTCTTTTGTTTACTCTTGTTATCTTGCAGGCTCTAAAGTTATAAATGTGATTCTTTCTCGCCACTCGATGACTTGGGCAAAAAAATCAAGCAAGCTATTGCAGACCTGCAAAAGGTTATTAGATTTTCCTTATTTGTCAGACACATCTTTGTTTGCACATGTAGTTTAATAATCATTTTACACACTGGCGTGGTGAAGCTGGAATCGAGATGGTTGAAATGCATCCAGGTGTATTCTAATAGAGCTGTAACGTTCCTTTAGTTACCTGTTGATTTTAGCCTGACAGTAATTACTAAGCACTAAGCAAAAATTTTTTTCTAATTTTCTCTATTTCTTTTTAGGTGGGCGAGCGTTTGGGCTTGTATGATGTAGAGAAACACAGTGCCATAAAACGAGAGGACTATGACACAGCCAAGCAGAAAAAGGAAAAAAAATGGAAGTTTACAGGCTCAAAGTCTACAAACAGCTGGAGGTCCTTGACCTGCTGGACATCAGTCAGGTGAGCATCCATCCGTTCATCTGTCCACATATACACTAATGTTCAAAATTTTGGGTTCAATAAGATTTTAAATAAGTAAAGAAAATAAATACTTTTATTCATTGAGGATGCATTAAATTGATCAAAAGTGACAGTAAAGGTATTTGCAATGTTACAAAAAAATGATTCGAGCATTCTGTTAATCAAAGAATCCTTTTAAAAAGAATCATGGTTACCACAAAAATATTAAGGAGCACACTGATAATAAGGAATGTTTCTTAAACACAAAATCAGCATATTAGAATGATATCTGAGGGAACGTGTCACACTGAAGACTTGAGTATTGGCTGCTGAAAATATATATTCCTGTGAAAATATTCCTGTATGCCTCTCTAAATTTCTTCTCCTGCGATAAATGCATGAATAATGCATCTCTTGTGTTGTGAGGGCCTCCAGCTCCAGTGAGATTAGTACTGTGATATGACAGTTTCCCAGCTGAATAGTGATTGTGCTGGTTCTCCTGAGATCAGCTGCTCGCTTTTTACTCGTCTGAAGCCAAGAGACATATATATACAGCAGACAATAAATGACTCAGACATTAACCGAGCTTTCAATCTCTGATTTTCCCTCTCTACGTTTTGGGACACGGAAAGAGACGTCCTCATCCAGCAGACTCACCCAGGAAGAGAAGACAGAGGCAACATGTGGAGAAGACAAATGAGCAGGACACTTCAAAAACCGCTTGCCCCAAATATACAGTCGCCCCAACACCCCTCGCTCCTCCTCACGTCCCCAAGCTAGATGTAAGTCTTGATGTACACAGAATAAATACAGAAACATAATGATTTTATTGTTCTAATGCATTACTGGTGTCCCCTTTTTTCTTGTTCATTATTATATCTTATCAGAAATGCTTGTTTCAAGGATAAGTTCTGCTGTAATCCTTAGTCTCCCATGACGAAACACTGCTTCTGTTTCTTTCCACCGATGTAGCTCATTCTTCACTTACACAAGGCTCTTTGTAGATTCATTATCTAAACGTGTGTGGCTTAACATACTTGTCAGGGATTTGCATTAGCCAGAGAGTTTTACGTTTCAAGATTTAATTAAAGGGTCTAATGGTGAAGTGTGCAATTTTTGTGCTACTACCGTAGTACAGTCCTAAACCATGCCAGAGGTCGAAATGTTTACACACTTCTTGAAGACATTTTTTAACATTAAAATGAGGTCAGTATATATATATATATATATATATATATATATATATATATATATATCAGAGTTTCCGCTAGAAAAAAATGGTGAGGTTTCCTTTTCCGGACATTTTGACGATATGCCGGTCAAGTATCGCCTCTTAATTAGTCAAGGTGAGGAAAACTGGAGGCAGGCTATGTAACGTAAAAAATGACCTAATCAGGCGGCTGAATGCAACATGTTTATTAGCCTAACTTTCAAATAGACGAAAAAAAAAAACATATATAATAATTCATAAATGCACGCATAATTATCAGTGAACTTGATAAAAGTTGCAGATATGTTTTACATGCATGCACAAACAAATGCCTTTCAACTTATGTGTGCAAAATTCAGAATGAAATGAATGTGCAGCAATTTGTACAAATAGAGATTCTAGGTCTACTATACATGTTGTAGCCATTAAATAAGCTTATTTAGTTTAATATTTGTTAAAATATTATAATGTTATTTTTTAATTTATGTTGATTATGAAAAGTGAACCGCACGAGTAAGATAAGATGCGCAATATCGAGAGACATGGAGCGAGTCAGACATGATTTTGACCACTTAATTAAGTTTTGTTTAGTAGAAATACTTTTTTGAAGTGAATTTCGTTTTGTATAAATTGTATCTTAATTTTAATAATTTTTTTATCAACCAATTGCCTGGATTTAATACATAAGAAGCAAATATAGCAGACGACAGGCCTAATCATGCAGGCGCCCTCGCGGCCACTTGCATTGCTAGTGAACTGGAGTGCATCTCATCCTAATTTAACGAAACTCAGCGTAGGCCTCACAGACATGAAATATATCTTAAGAAAGCTTGAAATGTCTTTTGAACAATTTAAAACGAATTTTTTTTTTACCTATGCTAATTACACATTAAATTCAGGTAGGCTACTGAGTCGCTGTCCTCAGTGCCCAGAAAAGCGCTGAAACAGAGATGAAAGGGGAACCCGTTTTTATTTATTTATTTATTTTTTTGGCTTATTTTAGGGGGCGGGATTATTAGGCAATTATATTCGGACAATTTGACCGGAGAGATTTAATTTTGTCGGACATTTCATTTTTTTTCCGGCCAATGTCCGGCAATTACCGGACAACGGAAACCCTGATATATATATATATATATATATATATATATATATATATATATATATATATATATATATATATATATATATATATATATATACACACATATATATATACACACATATATATATACACACATATATATATATATATATATATATATATATATATATATATATATATATATATATATATATATATATATGTATGTATATGTGATATATTATATATAGCATATATAGTAATTAATTGTTTTGTGAAGAAAAGTGGTGGTAAAGGCATTTCTAATAATAAGGAAGACTTCCTTTTCAAATAAATGCTTTCTATGCATTTAAGAATCCTAAAAAAGATTTTTTTATTTATATTTAAGAATATAATTATCAAGGGGTTATTTGACTGTGTCAGATGACTTAGACATTCTTAGTGGACCTTTAATTTTCGTTCTTATGGAGGTCATTCTGTTAAAAATCATTGAAATAACACGTAAGATGAGAACACAGATAGAGATTGGAAATGGCTGGTTGGTTGTGGATCTATGCTTCCCGTGTGAAATAAACCCTCAACAGTAAAGTATTTATATTTCTGCTTGTGACAGAATGTGCAAAAATTATGGGGCCTCGGGACAACCAGAACCGTTAACAGAGAAAGCTCAGAGAGAGGCCAGTCTTCCCGTCGACATCTATGGAGAAAGTCTGGTGAGACACCCAACATTTACAGCCTCCAGTCGGTTGATTTTATCCGAGTATTTACAAACCAGGTCTAAATTATTTGTTTGCAAATCATACATGTCTGATTCACAAGTTGGAAAAAGTCTAGTTGGTTTGGAACAACATGAAGTTTAGTTAAATATTGCAGAATTGAAGGTTTTGGGGGAATTATCCCTTTAAGTATTTAACAGTTCACTGTAATGTCCATCTATAACTGTTGTTTACTGTCTCACAGCACTAGGCAAACTCTACATGACAAAGGTCAAATGGTCAGCTTGTGTATTCTGTTTGCGTGCTGTTTGTGGAATGTGCTCCTCACTTTCTCTTTCTCAGTCTTTCTCTCTAAGGTGGCAGGGGCCTTTTCCAAGACGTGGTCCTACAGGGAGGATGCTTTGCTGGCAGTCTACAAGAAACTGATGGAGGTTCCACCTGGAACCCCAAAAGCAGAACTGCGGAGCATGACGAGAGCAGCTGTGTTCCTCTGCAAGAAAGCTCTCACAGATAAAGTGTCATCTGTACGAGAACTCCCACTCTTATCTTTATTTTGCCCAGTCTTTTTCTCCGATTTTATCACCCCCTTCTATTATTTCTCAGCCTCTCCTAGTCTCTTTCTTACTATGACCCTCTCTTTCTAATTTCTCTCATGTTCCCATCCTTTCAATTTGGTTTCAGACTGAAGACAGAATGGCACCATCTGCACGACTGATACTGTAGTTGTAACTGTTTAGCAGGTGTCCTGTTCTGTCTAGTATTGTGGATTATCTGTAGAAGTTACACAGCAACAAATGTAGCATAAATCTTAGCTTATCTCTCCCAAGGGGGAACTTAGCTTCAGGGAGACTGATAGAATGGATTTTCTGCTAAGAGCGGGTATGAGGGGGAGGAGATGGACAAAAATAGCACTCAAAATCACTGAATTAGAGAATGAATTGGTTTTAGAGAGTAACTTTACTGTGAATTGTAATATTAAAATTGTAAAAATTTTACAATCTGATCCTTTCTGATATAAGGGAAGCAACTGATTAAAATGAAAGATATACAAACCATCTACTAAAGGAAATATTTAAAACCTTTTTCCTTGTTGATAAATTTAGTATACAGTATTTGTTTTCTTTACTTCCTGCAGTGACATGTATGAAATATTCTTGACATTGATCAACCAAAACAAATTTTAGGATCACAGTCTGTAACTGTTTGTTATAAATGTGCATGAACAAAACAGATAAATATTATAGGCAAAAAAAAATCTAATAACATATATATTGAAATTTGAAAAAAAAAAAATATATATATTTTATAAATTTTATATATATATATATATATATATATGTATATATATATATATATATATATATATACATATATATATATATATATATATATATATATATATATATATATATATATATATATATATATATACATATATACATATATAAACTTCTAAAATATATATAATTAATTTTCAATTTCATTTCATTAAATTAAAATAATCAGTGTTGCATAACGTACATTTTGTATGTGTGGCTATTATAAAAGTAAAGTAATATAAGTAAATATAATATACTAATATAAAAGTATTATAAAAGTAGTTTTTTTTGTTCATATATTTTTTGCACTGACCTCAGGCTCTTACAGATCAAGGTTTTTTTTTTCAATTTGCCATGACATTGAGTTTAATGTGTATCTACGTTTAGCTGTTTTTTGCATGTAAATGGATCAATCTGCATTTAAAACGCATTCTCAAAGTGCATGGATATTTGTGGTTGTGTTGTTACAGCTGTTTTTTTTATTATCCTGTCAGTCCTTAGATAAATCACCCAGAGTAAAAGTCGTGGCCTTTAAGAGTTTCATTCTAAACTGTTCTAAATGGTTGCACTGAGAGTCTGAACAATGTGCCCACTACTGGACACATTCCAGTGACCCCCTCACCACGGTTGTTTGGCTAAACTAACACAGCACAGCATTTAACTGTGTGCTTTAGCTGACCTGTTGGCGTTACTTTGCGCCATGTGTTGCTGTAAAGATTTTAGGCGGTTTCTTAAATGGCTTCTATGTTTAATTGCACCTTAAAACCGAAATTCTGAGAAATTATTTTTCCAGATGGTTGTAAAATAGAATGTTAATAGAATGCAGTGTTAATGAATACATTTTAAAATATAATATTCTCTATTTTTCTTTGGTTACATGGTCATTTATAATGGGTACACAGAAGCAGTTTTTTATAAGCACCATATAGACTCTAAATATAAACCTTGCATATGAATTTTAATGTGTAAAGTAATAACTGTCTCTATTTGTTTAGCATTTTAAGTGTTTCTTGCATCTCTGAATCTGTTTCGAATGATTCTGAGTGAGTTTATTCCCAACCACCAGCTGGGCAAATCTGAGATCAGTCACTGTGTGGAACAGACTTGGAATAATCTGCACTCCGGGACCAGAGAATCAACCCAAAGACTGAGAACGCTAGCTATTACCTTCATACAGGTCAGTAGACTTTTGAAACACTTTATCTTTATACATCTGCAATGAAGCAACTCCTGGAGCTATTTGAGTCAACAGGAAAACATATCCAGTTGACAAGAAAAACTATTCTTAGCATGCCATGATGACCTGACTTGCTGACAATCTTCATAGATGACTGGGAGTGAATGTCTGAAAGACTGTCTCAAGGCATTATATAAGGTGAACTTTATAGTGAACTGGTCAAATATTTCTGGTTTTCTGTTAGCATGAATAGATATCTTATCTTTTACCGTTACTCTACTATAAAATTTCCTCATTTCAATCTGCCAAATTTTTGTCTGATGCAATGTAATTTCAGAAACGAGTCTGGCCACAAAACACTTATAAAGGACTCATAAAGAGAGTTTTGTGGATTCCCATTAGTGCCAAAACTTTATATCACAGTATTTTTCAAAATGTTACCGGTTTCATTGTATATGAGGGTGTCACGTATCAAGCTCAGCGGACCGAACGTTTTCAATTAATTCCTATGGAAGTTGAGCTAAACGCTTTGGCGGTGCATTATGGGACTGAAAGACAAACTATGCTCATATTTCATTTTATAAATCCAAACAGTCAGTAAGCAACAGGTGCTTGGAAACGCTGTTTTGTATTCAAATAGTCTGCTGCGGTATGGCCAATTGAAAGCCCCTCACTGCACAAAACAAGAAGCCGAGAGAGGCGACACTGCGCAGGATGAGTCAGACCTTGCACTCATGGGGCAGTACTTGCGACATCTTCCAACTGAGCCAGTGTGTGAGAGACGTGGGAGCCTGATGGCAGCAGGCGGTTGATATTTGTGGCAGTCAATGTGTATATTTTGGAAGAGTTCCTCTGTGTCATCACGTTCTACTGCTTCAATTTCAGAACTTTCATGCTTAGTTAAGAATACAGCTGTTCCCTCACCACAGTGCAACAGTGAAAAGAAGCCCCTCTCAAACAGTGTCACTTTCCGAATGTTATTTAAATGACATAGACTGGTATTGCGGTATTAAAAAAATTAATATAATAAGGAACATAAACACCTGTGTTTGGAATGAACTGGTATACCTCCTAGCACTACTTCCCATCCATACCTATTAGCTATGTGAGCTTCTACATTGTATTGTAGTCCTAAAAGTTGACAAAATGGTCTTTTAGCAGGGACAGCTAGTCGTTAAAATTTTTATTTTAGTAAAAAATATTCAAGGGCATATATTACATTTTTATCCAATTCAGTGTTCTCTAAAATAAAATAAAAAGTAGTCAGTTACTGACCACATTTAGAATATGGTGACATGCCAATCAGCTAATCAACTCAAAACACCTGCAAAGGTTTCTCTCTCTCAGTTTGGTTCACTAGGCTACACAATCATGGGGAAGACTGCTGATCTGACAGTTGTCCAGAAGACAATCATTGACACCCTTCACAAGGAGGGTAAGCCACAAACATTCATTGCCAAAGAATCTGGCCATTCACAGAGTGCTGTATCCAAGCATGTTAACAGAAAGTTGTGTGGAAGGAAAAAGTGTGGAAGAAAAAGATGCACAACCAACCGAGAGAACCTCAGCCTTATGAAGATTGTCAAGCAAAATCGATTCAAGAATTTGAGTGAACTTCACATGGAATGAACTGAGGCCGGGGTCAAGGCATCAATAGCCACCACACATAGACGTGTCAAGGAATTTGGCTACAGTTGTCGTATTCCTCTTGTTAAGCCACTCCTGAACCACAGACAACGTCAGAAGTGTCTTACCTGGGCTAAGGAGAAGAACTGGACTATTGCCAAAGTCCTCTTTGTTTTGTATATCATTTGGAAACCTAGGTCCTAGAGTCTGGGGGAAGGGTGGAGAAGCTCATAGCTTGAAGTCCAGTGTTAAGTTTCCATAGTCTGTGATGATTTTGGGTGCAATGTCATCTGCTGGTGTTGGTTCATTGTGTTTTTTGAAAACCAAAGTCACTGCACCCATTTACCAAGACATTTTGGAGCACTTCCTGCTTCCTTCTGCTCACCAGCTTTTTGAAGATGCTGATTTAATTTTCCAGCAGCATTTGGCACCTGCCCACACTGCCAAAAGCACAAAAAGTTGGTTAAATGACCATGGTGTTGATGTGCTTGACTGGCCAGCAAACTCATCAGACCTGAAACCAATAGAGAATCTATGGGCTATTTTCAAGAGGAAAATGAGAAACAAGAGACCAAAAAATGCAGTAGAGCTGAAGGCCACTGTCAAAGAAACCTGGGCTTCCATACCACCGCAGCAGTGCCACAAACTGATCGCCTCCATGACACGCTGAATTAAGGCAGTGATTAAAGTAAAAGGAGCCCCTACCAAGTATTGAGTACAGTAAAATTACATACTTTCCAGAAATTCAATAAAAATGTTTTTTTTTTTATTGGTCTTATGAAGTATTCTAATTTGTTGAGATAGTGAATTGGTCGGTTTTTGTAAAAAAAATTGTTACATTCATAATTTATTGAGATGCACCTGTATGTTAATCTGACTACTGTTGACCCTTCTGTAGCTCCATTATAACTGTGCATGTAAATGTACTCTATTTTATACATACTAATAACCAGTGGTACAACCAAAGTGTAAAATGTTGCAAATTGTTTATAAGAAATATAAAATGCATACAGTATTTAAAAGGCTGTAGAATGTGACCCAGACAGATCAACTTGTTGTTCAGATAAATATGATGTGAAAGAAAGGCTGAGGTACCTTATCTTGTGAAAGTCATCATGCTCTTTATGTGATAAGGATGGGGCTGTTACAGGTTCCTGGAAAATTGATGTTTTAAAGTGGCCTGTGACTGACATTGTTTTGTGTTGGTTTTGGCTGTTGATTGACAGGTTGTGTCTTTCAGCGTTGTGTGGGAAAACTTTGTGGTATTTTGGACTGTATGAATAAAGACATTTGTGACTCATGCTTCTGGATGGTGGAAAAAGTAATCAAAGGGTCTTTGATTACTTTTTCCACCATCACTATCACAATTCACTATCTCAACACCTTTTTATGAATAATTTGATGATGTACTCTGATATCATTACTGTAGAATATTATAAATCATATACAATCCAATATTATGATAAATTATAATCACACATTATTGTTTAAAGTACTTAAAAAAATAATTCTCAACCCTTCTTCTAGAACTAACATAAAATCATTGACATCTTTTTTGTCTAAAAGGGCGTCCACAGTGACAAGAGTGACAGCAGCCATTGGCAGTGTATTTGGGTGTACCTGACTATTTGGCAAGATTTAGCCTAAGGCAAATGTTACTACCCTTTGTGTGAAGTTAAACCGTGATATATTCAATTGAATGGGTATAATTTGCACAACTCTCAAAAAAGTTCTAACAGCTGATATTGTATATTGTAGTAAAATCCAAGCCCTGCGGTCAAAAAAAAAAAAAAACTGCCTGAAGTGCTCAGAAATAGGATCGCATCAAGTCACACATCTTTGGAAGAGTTAAGAAAAATTCTGCTGCATTGAAGGTTCACATAAGCATGTGGTCTACGTTACCGTTAATGGAAGAAGTTTTGAACAACTAGGACTCTTAACTAGAGCTGGCCTCCTGGTCAAACTGAGCAATCCATGGAGAAGGGCTTTGGTTAGTGTGGTGACCTAGAACCTGATGGTCACTTTAGTTGAGCTCCATGATTATATGTAGAGATAGGAGAAATCTACAGAAGGACAAACATCACTGCAACACTCCAACGATCTGGGCTTTATGCCAGTTTGACAAGACTCAATCCTCTCCTAAGTGAAGACAAATGAAACACATTTTTAATATTTACTTAGCATTTGCAAAAACAAAACAAAAAAGACTGAGAGAAACAAGATTCTCTGGTCTGGTGTTTCTCAATTCCAACCATGTTTGGAGGAAACCACAAACTGCTCATCATCTGCACAACATAATCCCAAAAGTAAAGTGTAAAGTGTGCTGATAGCAGCCTCATGCTGGACTTGTCAGAGTAGAAGGAAAATTGAGATAGCCTTAATGAAAACCCAGTCAAGAGCATTAAGAATCTCAGACTTAGCACTCAGTTCCCCTCCCAGCAGGACAATTATTTACCAGTATACCAATATTGTTTTTGGTTTTTACTTTATCTTTTTGTGGTAAGATGCTCAGCAATTATAGTTATTATGCTGCCCACTAATAACAATAGAACAACTAGCAGTAAAAATGCTTATTACCAAATGTACAGCAACCTGCCATCTTCTATCCGGCAATAAAATCGCAGAAATATATATATTTTCAATATATTTTTGAGAATTTATAAGTGAGTTAGAAAACGTTTGTTTTATAACTATAACTTGTTGCATGTTAATTTTGGCAGGAAATGGCTTTATTTAAGGTGGTGAGAGCTCTGCAGAGTGTTCCTGTGGAGCTTGTGAGGCCCGTGCAGAGCAGTTTACCCACTAGACTGGCGCTGATCAGACTGGAACTGCTGGAGAAGCTTCTAGAACAGCTGGGCACCAAGGAATCTGGCTTCACCCTCGACAACGTCATTCAGGTACTGGCCCAACTTCAACTATTTCTGAGATGATCTCACTGGGTGTCAACCCAGTGGCTTTCTCTTCTGTCTAGCTGTAAGCTTGAAGTTTAAAGAAGATTTTTTTAAGCTACAGCTTTAAAGTATTATGTTGCAAATATTCAAATGGCTGGTTAGATTTATTGATGATACATGAATGGTTATGTACTAGTCTGAGCGCACACACACCGACTGGCATTAGGTGCCTGCTGTGGTGGTGAATGTTTGCAGTTGGGTGCATGTACAAATCCAAACTATGCTTTAGCATCGAAGACCACACACACAAATATTTGATATTTGGGTTTTTAAGGCCAAAATATCACAAATGTAACTTTTCTGTTGGGATATGAAGGTTAATTTCATTCGCCCAACTTTCACTAAGATTCTTGAGGGCTTCATTAGACTGAAACAAAGTGGTCTTTGTATGACAGAGAGGGTGCAGTCGATCCTACGTAATGTCTGGTACCATTAGTTTCTTGAAAGGGCTCTTCTGACAGCCAGTTGCATATCCATGGCATAGTTTATGAAAATCATCCAAGCACTGTCTCATTCTAACTCTCTGTTCCAGCAGTTAGTTATACAAAGTGGTTAAGCTGTTAAAATTACAGTTCCTTAAGGTCTTATTTTCTCCAGGTTCTTGTTTAAAGACAGTGTTTTCTCTTTTTATTTAGTTTTTCTTTTACTACCTGTGCAGTTGAAAGTATATTTGCAATGCAAACTTGTGTCACTGTTGCAACAAAGACTGTGAAATTTCACTAGGATCTGCAAATTGCACGGTGAGGTTTCTGTCTATGTTCCAGCTGGGCTTTGTTATTTTAAAATAACAGCTTCTTCTGGTTTTGTTTGTTAGTTGGAAGGTTTAGGTCACCACACCTAGGTGGCCTGAAGTCTCCACATGGTTTAACTGGGTGGGTAATAGTATCATATCTGTTCTCAGGCAATGTTAGAGAGTAAATGATATATAATTAATATAATTACTAAACATTTAACAATACAGTTAGAAGTAATCTTTAATAAATATCAACATACACATCCACTTTTCATATTGTAATTTTATGTTTTTGTATGACCTAAATTCACTTGTAGAATATAAAATTATTGATTTGAGTTTTTAGTCTTTAGTGCCAAATTAGCTAAATAGTGGAAAATTTTAATATTGACTATTTATTGTTATTGGCCATAACATTACAATAATTATCATCTTATCTGTATTGGACAGAATTCTTATTTCATCATTAATACACGCTCATGTTATTTAAAACCTATATGATTTGAGTAGTCAAATGGTCCACTTGTTGACTTTAAAAAATAAAAAAAGATTTGCTGGTTATAGTACGTACGCTTGTGTTGTGTAGGTAAAAAGTCATAGAAGTTTGGAATAACTTAACAGACATTAACAGAATTTTTTTTTTTTTTACAATAATCAACAATGAATCAACCCCCTAAATGTCCTCTTAAATATTTATTGCGTCTTTCTGTTAGTTTGGTCTGTTTGTTGATGATCTCCCATGAAATGGTTGCTGTAGGTTACATGCAGGGATGGCTGCTAAATGCCTTCTGCCTGCTGGTTTCCTAGGAGATGAGATGGGCTTCAGGGCACAGCAGAGAAGCGATTGGGTTTCCTGTAATTAAAATGAGAGATCCAGAGCCTAGGGGCAGATGAATGGGATCTGTGTATAGAGAACGTAAAAGAGAAAGTGAGGGGCAAATACTGTGACTATAATAATAATAATAATAATAAACTTTATTTTATAAAGCGCCTTTAAAAGCAGCTTCTCAAAGCGCTGAACATAATATAATCAATACAATAAACAACTAAACTAAATCAGCAAGCAAATGCAAGTTTGAAAAAATAAGTCTTAATTGAATTTTAAAAACATCATAATTCTGAGCATCCCTAAGTTCAAGAGGCAGAGAATTCCAAAGGACAGGAGCATAGAAAGAGAAAGCCTTATCACCCATAGATCTTAGATGTGTTTGAGGAACAACCAACAAGTTTGACTGAGAGGAATGCAATCTACGACCAGGAATGTATGGGTGTAACATACATTCTGTAAGGTAATGTGGTGCCGGTCCATGTAATGCTTACTAATGCAAATGTTTTACAGAATGTAACTACAAATATATGTAACTAAAATATATTATTCATATTTAAAACAGTGCTGCTTAATATTTTTTAGAAGCCATGTTAAATAAAAATCAGTATTCTAGATGAATAAAATAATCCTTATGAAAAAAGTATTCAACTCTTTTAAACAAACAAACTAAAAAATAAAAAAATAAAAAGCTGACCCCAAAGCTTTAACAGTAGTGCATATTCTAAAATCACTTGATTTTATGTAAATACATTCATAATTAAATATATTTGTGTGTGATATATGTTGTGTTAGTTTCTGGCAGGTGGATTGGAGCACAGCGCTGCCTCAGTGTGGGAACTCTCTGTGAGAGTCATCCAGGCTTTACTTTGTACCATCTTCATGGAAAAGCAGTATTTAATTTTCTGCCACCTGATGACACCAGCACACGTAAAAACATCCTCTACAAGAACCTTTTTTGACTCACTCACCAAGAGGTCAGTGTAGGTTGTGTGGTCAGAGGTGGCCTATTGTATTTCTTCTGTTTTGTTTTTAATGCTCTCACAATATAATCTTCTTCACACCTGGTGTTAAAGAGGTCATATGATGCGTTTAATATTTTTCCTTTCTCTTTGTAGTGTTACAAGCTCTTGGTGCATAAAGAAGATCTGTAAAGTTCCAAAGACTTAAGTCTCAAATCCAAAGAGATATTCTTTATCAAAGTTAAGACTCTGCTACGCCCCCCAAAACAGCTCGTTCTAACAAACCCCACATCTCTATTTCATTATGTGAAAATATTTGCGTAATCCTGCCCAAATGTTCACGCAATGAAAGAAGCCGTGGTTTCAGTAACCACAGTTAGTGCTGATGCACCCATGTCAGGGTGTGTATTTTTTTTGCTGTGTATTTTTAGGCACAAGCAAAAGCACTTTATTTGGTCTTCAGAAAGTAGATGCAAGTAGAGAGAAGGTAATTCTGACTTTTTCTACGACAATCTGGTGCTTCTGAATCAGTTACTGTATGTATGTTTTGTTATTAGTTTAAGTATTTAAACTACTACTATTTATTGCTACTGACTGTTCAAATGTGGAGTTTTGCGCGTTGTGTGTGTGTGTGTGTGTGTGAGAGAGAGAGGGTCACACAGTGGAGTCGTCTGTCTAAACCGTCCGTGGCTTGTGTACTGCAAACACATACAAGTTTTATCGCTATGTCTGTCATACATACTTCCCCTTTCGAGCTTGAGACGCGTTTGAGAAAGGCGGGAAATAGAGGACCTACAATAATGTACAGTATTTGAAAAATAATGTGTTTTTTGAACGTCAACATACAATATTCTGTTACACCAAATACAAAAAATAATGATCTTTAAAAAAGCATCATATGACGCCATTTAACATTTTCGTATATGAAAGTTGCATTTGCACCTCCTGGACTGAATGACTGTAGAGTGGATCGCTGTTAACACGTTTAGCCCTTCATCATCAAATGTGTGAATAGATTAATTCGTAAATGCATTAAGATGTGAATATGTTTTTTAGGAGAAAGTGAAGGACAATGCCAAAGTACCTGAGAAAAAAGCTGAGAAGTCGACCAAATCAGGTGTGTAAATTGGTGTATGTGTGTGCTGCCAACGCGATCTCATGTCCAGTTCGCATGTATTTTACAATGTGGCTAATTTGTATGAATTCTTACGGCCTCACTTGTGCGATTTTGTATGATTTGTCTAAACCTCAATGATGGTTAGGTTTAGGGGCAGGTCATTCATACGAATTTATACAAAATGGGGAACTCGTAAAATATGCACGATTTATCAAAAATCGTACGAATTCGAAACCTCGTAAAATATGTACAAATTGCCATGAAATCGGGTTGGTGCTGCTGAATCTTTGTGTACACTCAGTAAAGATAAACTCCTATGTAACTGTAGCAAACACTGCGAATCATGCACAAGCTACTCTTTTGGCCTGCAAGCTTTTTTGTTTTGTTTAAAGGCTTAACTTGTCAACATGTTCAATTGTCGAGTTGAAAGAATATAAAAGATCAAAAATATGTCTTGAGGCTTCCAGTCAAAATATCTGATGACACATGTTTTAAACTTAACCTGCCGTATGATACTTAACCTCACATATGAACCAGAACCTACTGTAGGCAAACCAGCTATAGTCACATAAAGTATATATTTATTTCTGTCTTTAAGCTGGATGCATGTATGCCCTTCTTTGTATTCGCTTGTCATTTTAGTCAAATGATAAAAACAGTGAGAACCAGACCATTATGCTCTCATTATTCACTCTGAAGCAGGCATCGCATTGCACTTCCTCAAAACCAAATAATATGCCTGTAGTTGCCAACCAACCTCCCTGTTTGTGAAGCCTACTTAACCCTCAGTTTCTGTTTGGTAACCAAGAGAGGCCAGTTTAATAGCTTGAAAATATATATTTAACATTGAACCATCAGAATGATTGTTATCAATTAAACTTTAAATGAAAACTGAAAAAGCTCATTCATATTTTAGTAAATAGCACAATATTATATAAGTAATATTAAAATAACACTGGAACATGATTGCAAACCTCAAACAGGAAATTCAGTCTGAGCAGAGTGCAATGGTTAATTATGTTTCCCTTGGTTTCAGCAGGTGTTAAGAAGATAAACCAGTCTGTTCCTGCTGATGCGAAAGAAGGCCAACCATCTGTAGCTAACTACTCAGACAAGTAAGGACTACTTCTTGACACTTCATTGACTTCCTCAACTAGGCAGTTTGTAATTCTCCCAGTCTGTGGAATCTCAATTTGTGAGTTTCTGATTCAGTGCCAACTTGGCAAAGTCAAGTCTTGTGTAGCTGTTATAAATGCACTAATATTATCTCACCAAGGCATCTGGAAAGGGATAGCATAATGTGCAGTGTTAATAGGCTCTCATTTAATGAGTTTCTCTTTGTACTGCTGGGAAAACATCTTAATAGCATGTTGAGTGAGAAATGAAAGATCAGATCAGACTTGATGCAGGTGCTGTTTTGTCTAGTCTGGGTATTTTCTGTGGAGAAAGAGTCATTTACTGAGGATGGACTCGACCTGCACTACTGGAAACACTGCCCGATGCTGCAGCACTGTGTTCAATTAAGACAGGTGCACACACACCCAAGCACATGGCTGACATATTTCAAAATAATTCATATTGGTTTAACTACATCTCAGTTTGCAAAGTGTGCTAATGCATTTGTTTGTGCATTTGTTAGGTGGTGGAGATTGCGAGCCTGACTGAGTGTGAGCGGAAGGGAGATTTCACCCAGTGTCCTCTCTGCTCCGAAGCTCTCACCCGAGATAAGCAACTGAACATGAAAGAGCTGCTTGCAATCGTGAGTCTTGGTGTGGTTGCACAGTATTTTTATTCCATGCTCATCCAGAAACCACAGTCAGTGCTGTTACAAATGTGATACCAGGGGACAAAATGAACAAATACTAGGAAAGGATTTTGTCCTTACAATGGTGTCAGTTTTCCTTGCACATTTGTGATGAACACTGCAGCTTATTGAGTCATTTGCTACATCAGAAACTAGCTCAGACAATTATGTGTTTTCCTCCTATATGCATGTTGACAGTGTTGGATCAGGAATGAATAGACAGGAAGTCCGGGTGGAGATGAAGAGTCTTTTATTAATGTTGCTTACTTCCCTCTATGCCTGCCCAAGTATTGGGATACGTCCCAGTTCCTGGGTGCATCATATACTTGTTTATCAGTTCTTGACAAAAATAAAGGAGGTAGTTCAGTCTTGCTTTTATGTGGCACAGTATAAGAAGACTGAAGACTGAAGACTTTGCTTTTATGTGGCACAGTATAAGAAGACTGAAGACTGAAAATACTAAAAGCATGTATGTTCCCACATCAAGTTAATTAGAGGAATATTTTATATTCCATGTCCCCACATGTATTTCTTAAAAAAATAATATATATATATATATATATATATATATATATATATATATATATATATATATATATATATATATATAAATGTTGTAAGTTTATTTAAACATTTGTATTATTTTATAGTTCCCAAATAATATCTATATATCGAATGATATAATATGGAACTTTTTTTTACTTGCTTTCTTTAACTTGCATTTGGTGTTTGGCGAGTGTTCATTTTGGTCCCTTTGTGTCACACTCTTATACCTAAAAAGAAGATAAGACATTACACTCTATCATCAGATCTGCTAATCCATATGAAGGTCACTACAAATCATCCACATTTCACACCTGCAGATTTATTGTGTTATTTCTATTTAAGAGAAATTTCCGCATTATTTGTTTGGGAAAGAGTGAAAACAGTTTTGGTTCCTGGTGATGGATTTATTATTTTGTTATTTTTGTCAGCACCAACTTCTGGAGAAAATTGTAATCACTCTGCCATGAAAACTTCGCCTCAGGAGAGGAGGTGAGATCACACACAAACACACCTATAAGGTGCCATTAACAACAAAATAATAAAGAAAAACACCTGGTGCACAAATGCAGTCTGCCACAACAGTAGCTGTAAAATAATTTTAATATCCATCATAAATAACTTGAAAAGTTCTTGTTACACTCGGTTTGGTTCTCTGTTGTACGTCATACAGATGAGCTCATGACTGCGACTGACGCTGGAAAGGTTTTCACTCGAGAATACTTTACCTCTCAGCTCTGAAAAGTCACCTGGAGTAACACCTCCAGCTGACAAACAATGTTTTAAGTATTCAGCGTTGTATGAATGATGCCTCACGTCATGTACCACACAAACTCATACACTATCCAATTTGTCATAAACCTGTTTTTGCAAGGGTTACACTGTGCCTGAAATACAGTGTTAGCATTGTTTTGAAACCATGAAAATATGGGCAATCTTGTTTTGATAAAGAGAATGATATAAATATAAATTATACAAGTAAAATATATATACATACAAATATTTATATTTTTGATTTATACATATTTGTGTGTATTTATATATACGTAATAAATATACACAATGCACACACATATATAGTATGTAAACAGACTTTTATTTTGAATTTGATTCATAGGGATTAATCATTTTACAGCCCTAGTATCAGCACAGGGTACTGTTACTTTAGTATTTTTTAATACTATTATAGTGTTTATTAATATTTGGAATTGGGTTTTATTTTTATATTTTCAGTTTTGGAAGGACTTAGTACTTTAATGTTTTGTCATTTATATTTTTGTAATATTTCTGTTTAGCTTTATATTTCCAAAACAAAATTCAGTTAATGATTTTAATTTACAATAACAACAACGGTTTAGGGAATGGATAAGTTGTTACTGACTTTGACTGGAAACACATTGAATCTGAAATGTCACGAATAGCAGAACATCACTAGATATGATGTAAGGGTTTTCCAGTGTGTAAGATTGTGTTTCTAAGGTTTAGGAATGTAAAAACACTCATTGAGACTAAAACCAGCTCCATAGGTAGAGATTATTTACATGAGCACCCATGATGATGAGTGAATAACTTCAGTATTTAGTGAGCATTAAAATCTCACACACAGATGTTCCTCATACAGCAGTGTAACAGTGCACGTCTTGTATTTGAAGGGCTGGAAGTCTCACCTCATGGGAACTGAGGGATGCAAACAGAACTCACGGAGGAGAGCGGTACAGCAGAGCACTCTCTCACATGCACAAGGTGATCATTCATCTCCTTTGGCCTCAATAAGACCTTTACAACCCCACACTGTCCCCTACTGCCCCACATTGCCCCATAAAGCCCCTATAGATCCCAACTGCCCTACACAGCTTCCACAACGTACAAATCTGCCCCACGTGACCTCAAAGAGTCCCACAATGCCCCATCCTCCACACACTGCCTCTGAATAGACTGTTCAGTAAAGTATTATTTTGAATACTGTTTACTTTGGTTAAATTATATAGCATTGCACAATGCATTTCTCATTAACTCCTCAGGTGTTTGTGTGTTGCCTTCAGGAAAAACAGGCAGTACAGCTATAGCTAAAACAACAATGGTCATATCCGAGCCCAAGGCTCCAGGGCTGAGCAGAGGCAGTCGCATCCCTGCTCCAGCTTCCAGGATCAACAGACGCTCCAGACTTTAAGCCACCGACTACAACAGGCATAGCACACAGACTACATGCTAACTCTAGTACCTTTGCTGAATCTCCTGTGAGAGAGAAAAAACACAAATCTACTTTATATCAGGTTTCAAATAATGCATTATTGCACTTTTATTGCTGTACTGATTTAGAAATATCCCTGTAGGACAGCATCATTATTTAAAGCACACATTATTATTTACCCATAAATGAATGTAAAATATCTGAAATGTGTGTGTGTGTGTGTGTGTGTGTGTGTGAACAAAAATACTTTTTTTAAATGCTGAAAAACAGGTTTATAAGCAGATAACGCAGTTTGTATTTAACTCTGTTTACCATTTCAGGTAAATCACCTGGATTTTTTTGTTATCTAATTGAGAATTTTATGTTTTATGTTGTTTTATACTTGTTTGTTTAGTGTGTGTGTGTGTGTGGTGTGCGGTGTGCAGTATGTGAACATTTTTATGATTGTAGCACTTTTATATTTGGTGGGTTTTAAAGCATCGTTAGCAGCACAGCCAAACATACAAAAGTAGCCTTTTGAAAAGAAAGCAAAAATTCTGTTCAAGAGATTTGAACCTTAGATTCTTATTGTATCTGATTCAGATTAATGCACTTAAATTTCCAGCAGCAGCCACCTTGCAACGTTTAGTTTACAAACAAACCAAAATATTGTTTTTCTTGAAGAGAGCAAAGGTTCAAGTCGCAGAACTGCCTTGGTGCTTCTCAGAGACTTGGAACAGAGATGTTGCCAATACATGAAGCCACTGCTGAGAGAATAGAGTCATAAGGGATGAAGCTCTTAGACTATTATTTCATGTTTGGTCTTTGCATTTGCTTCAGTATTAGAGAAACTCTTGGCCTGTTTTGTTGGCACGTTACCAGTTTTGTCTAGTGTGTAATGTGTTAAATCACTGGGTATCATCTGCATCAAACTGCTGTCCTCCTGACTGTGTTAGAAATGAAATGCTTTAGTCCAGTTATGACAGAAGATATGAAACAACATAAAGGCAGTTTGAGTTGAATAGGATTATCATGTGCCTGAAAATTAGCCATAATGTCACTTTTTAAAGTATTTGCATATAGTGAAGACTGGTATGCAGTCCAGAATATTATGTGAGACGTGAGTCCAGGGACTTCAGGGAAGGAATTTTCAAGGTACAACCCAATAGGCTTTAACAGTATGCTATACCGGAATAAAACAAACCAGTTTAAAACTCTTGGAGTGATCGCAACACAGGCATTTCTTTTTAAGAATGTTTTCTAGTGTTGTGGCTGACAAAATGCATTGTCTGTTCCTTGTACAGCTCACTTCTGAGACATGCATTATATAAATAACAAAAATCAACCCATGCAGACACGATTCACTCATGTGACATGACTGAGATGTCTTATCTAATATTTAAATATCACTTATTTATCGATTTAAATAAAGCAACCTAAACAATTATTTCAGAGTGGATAGAGTGATCTGAAAGTGATCTGAAAGTGTCAATTTGTTTGCAGAGATGACTGACACATACCCAATAGTATTAATTTTTCAGGCAAAAGTATAAATATCTATACAATATAGATAATATATAGGTGAATATGGTAGAATATCATATATTGTTTGTTTCTTTTTTTTGTGGAGTAGAGCTTTTTTGTTGTTTGCTTTCATTTGGATATAATTTAATTATAGTAGCAGAATTAAGAGGCACAGCAGAGTCGTATCGTAGTAATCTGGAGGAGATGCCTGAAAATTTTTGGGAACCATAAATGAATTTACCAGCCAATTAGAAAGTACTTCATAGGTTCAGTCTTTAGTCTGGCTGCTTTCCATTTTCCTTAGGTGTGCAGTTCACAACTTTAATGTTGTCTGCACAGATTAAGCTTTTGCTCTTAGACATGCAATGAAGACAATTTAAAACATTCATGTGAAACAAGATGTATACTGATGGTAATTTGAATTGTCAGTCAGTACACATTATTTCAATGCCCCTCCGCTGTATGTGCATTGATATCAACAGAAGCTAATATTTGCTTTGTAGCTTGTTAGAAGCTGTTTTCATAAATATATTTGAAATTTAAATGTATTTGTCACATGCTTGTTTGTTTGATCTGTTAAAATACTCTAATGCAATAATGTAAATATACAATTTAGCTTTGTAAAAGTTTTTTGATTGTGACACAAACACCAAACCAAATCAACACATCTGAAAAATGAAATTTTGATGGTGGTCTGTTTATCATGAAATGCTATTCACTCACAAATGAAATGATGCAGATCAATGTCATTTACTCACCCTCATGTCATTTCAAACTTGTATGACTTACTTTCTTACATGAAACACCATAGAGAACATTTCAAGTGAGTTCTGTAAACAGTGAATAATGACTTCAATTTCAGACTGTTCCTCATACAAAGCTGATGGTGCAGATGATTTTAGAATGTGAAACAGCGCATAACATGCATTCTAAATGTTTTAGAATAGGTTAATCATACTTTATGGTGTTTAAAAGCTACAGTCTCCATTCATTTTATGACATTATTCAAACATTCTTCTAATGAATTGGTGCATCATAATTGGCATAGAAATACATTTTAAATGTATGTTTGATCTAAGTCAAACATTTTCCAGGTTAGGCCAACTGGCATGAGTTTTAAATGCTATTGTTTTAAATGTAAATAAATATAATCAATTAATTACATTATTTGTTGGCTAAAATAGGTGTTACATGTATGTAGGTTACCTTTTACATTAGCCTAATGCTTTGTTCCTCCACTGGAGCATGTTGTCAGGTCCACTTGTGTTTAATTGGCATCTTTTTCTATTTATATATTATATATATAAACCCCCCGTGGGTTTTATCTTTTTAGCCAAGTCAAGGTATGTGTTCAGAATAATTGGAAGAAAAAAAAATCCAATATTCACTTGAGTAAACATGGTTGAGCAAGGTCTATATTAGGCTTACACACTGTAATATTCAAAACTGCATTGATTAGGTTTGAAGTTGTTCTCTGTAGATAAGACAATAATAAAAAGACTTGCGATTTATTACATTTTACAGTTGATAACACAAGTAATCATCATCCTTCCTTACAAAAAAAGAAAAGAAGAAGAAAAAACTTCTCTGTCTTAATAAATAGTGATCATATTACGACTTGTCTGGCGCAGATCAAGTCCTCGTTTTGAACAAGCCTCCACATTTGCAGCAGCTCCTGCGGGTCGAGTTTGTGCACCACGATGAGGCTGCGAAAGAAGCACGGCTCCCGGTTCAGAGGAGTCACTTTACGCTTAATGATCCCAAATGTTCGGAAGGCCAGATGCAGCTCGGGCACGATCTTCAGCTTCTGAAGGCACATGCCCAAAAACACATCATCAATGGGGTAAAGCTCCACGCTCTCAGAAACCACAAAGAGCTTGCGGGCCACCAGAGAAGACATGAGAAATCCCCCTCCACCCAAATAAGGTGGATAGCGATCATCATACAACTCTTTGGGAATGAAATATTTACTTTGGCGGTTTCTGATCGGTTTGGCTTCTAAAATGGTGTCTCCTACAATGAGGTTTTCCACTCTGTTCTCCTCCACCCGAAAGCCAATTAGTTCCACCAGGTTCTTGATCTGGACAAAAACGTCATCATCCCCTTTGAAGATGAAGGGAACTCCACTGCAGTAGATGTTGAACCATCTCAGAAAGTTCACCTCCTTTAAGGTGAGGTTGAAGAAGGTGTCCATAAAGTCCCACTGTAAGATGTCCCCGTAGGTTCGGTCTTCATATTGGACCAGGGCTTGTAAATTTCGCGCGTCTTTGCCAGTGGCTGGAGTGCCTAATAAAAATAGAGTTTTGATTTTAAAGCCCTGGATTTCTTGCTCCTTTCCCCAGGTCTGCCTCACGGCTTCTCGCCGGTCATGTTCTTCGATAACCGATTTGACCACGACCAGAAGATCCACATCACCGCTGCACTTCTCCGGGTGATTCAGCAACATTGGGTAGTACCTGCAATGTCTGTGCAGGACAAATTCGTGAAATCTTGGGCTCAAACGACGAAACCAGGCTTCGGTTTTCATGGTTGAATTTTCATGACACTGAATTGTATCCATGTCCCATTTTCTTGCCATGGGTTTTCCCACCGGCGGCAAACCTTCACCGTTTGATGCATTTTCGATAGCCTTTATGCTTTTACATGTGGGGCCACACCATTTGCGTTTCACGTCGACTTTGATATCTTTGAAATTCGTGTCAACTGTTATTAACTTCTGAAGCATCAGTAAAGTGGCAAAAACCAAAGTCAGGCTGACCGCAGTCCTTAAATTCTTTTTCTTTCGAAAGAACGATTCCATTACGCACACGCTCCTAAGAGAGCAGTCCAGTCGGGTCGCCAGTGGATTTGTCATGAAAAGTCAGTCAGGTCCGCTGTAATTAATTTCCCAAGTGTTATGGAAATATAAAAATGAGCGAATAGTCCATAAAAAGGCATTTTGATAAAGCTTAAAAAATGTCTTCTCTACTTTCCTCCCGTCAGACTACGTTTTAGTCTCTTGTGCCTTCGCAACAGGTTCTTCTCGCTTCAAGTTCCATCGTTGAACTGCTGGAAATAGAAGGCAGTCATTCTGTAAAACAATCGACTGTCTGCCCTCCGCACTCCTCTCTCCTCCACCTTAAGGACACCTACCTGCTCAGGATCTCTGGTTACACACGACAGCTGTGCAAGCGGAATAAATGATGGTCCCCAAGAGGAGTACTACTTACTTATTCAATGCATGTAAATATTGGAGTTGAAGTAGGCCTGGCTTATCGTAATTTTAAATGTTTGCAACCCACTTTTCATGTCCCTCTCACAAGCACAATCAAAAAGATGCGCGAAGATGTCAAGGAGTCGATTATGATTAGCACTACACTCAAACTTTTAGTATTTAGCGCCACCGTGTGGTTCTTAACGATCAACATGTCAGTCAACATGAACTTAACCAATTTAAAGGCATTAATGATTCTCAGAATTTGCAATATCGCCAAGACACATGAAATTAGATTGTCCTATCAAATGTAAATGTATTTAAATTATATTATTAGTCATTTACAAAGTCTAAGTCATATTGTTTTTGCATCATAAAAGCTACATATCTTCAGAACAGGTTATAGCCTACAATTTAGCCTATTATTAGATCTGTAGCCTACCTACTAAAATGTTTCCTTACTGACCAGATTAACTGATGGTTATGTTGGTCCTAAAACAACTGAACAGTTGCCATTGGTTTATAGCCATAAATGACAAGCTTGGCCCAGAGACCATTTAATCATCACAAATCGTCATAAAGTAGGTCTATAGTGTTGGGTGCATTATCCAGCAGGATGCCACATAATACTTAAATGCTTTTAAAACCGGTTAACATTTTCATTTGACAGTCGATTTTCCATGTGAAATCTGTTCAATGTTGTAGCTCGCCAATAATGTACACTATGACGATGTCATGTGTCTGGCAAATGAAGCAATGTTAAGAATGACAAAATCCTTTATGGAAATTGTTTTATGATTGTTACATACTCAGAGTCAAATATTTGAATATAAACAGCAGTAGAAGCTGGACTTAGGGCCTGTTGCAAAATCATAGCCACTTTGTTAACACTTTCTTAAAAAAAAAAAGTTTGACCAACAGTTAAATAAGGGGCCATCTGTTTTATTTATTTACTCAAATTTGACCAATCTAACTTTTTTTTGTAACTGATTTAAAAGAAGGAAAGAAAAAAAAGAAAGAAAGAAAAATACGAACTTTTTAGGTCTGTTCTAAGCAGTTTACGCAACCTGTCATTAGTAGCATATCCATAACATCATATTCACGTCACAGTCTTTAGGCCTATGACTCATTCGACATATTTCCACGATGAATAACTTGCTATTCCATGTATTTTAATAGTTTGCACTGGTCATAACAGACAAGGACTAATTTATGGGTATCGGCCACCGCCTCAGTAAAGTCTGGTGAAGCTTTCAGCTGCAGTCTTGTGATTCTGTGTCGCGTTTGGGCGGGACTTGTGCGTTCACCGGAGATAAACACTCGCAGCACTCCACACTCGGTTTACGACGCCGACACTTCCAATGAGGGCGAAGCAGGTAAGAAAGCTGTTACGCTTTATTGCGAACT